>NW_020951427.1:2312904-2326702 GCF_900497805.2 Vombatus ursinus
CTTTCTTTCTTTCTTTCTTTCTTTCTTTCTTTCTTTCTTTCTTTCTTTCTTTCTTTTCTTTCTTTTTCTTCCTTTTTTGAGTCCAATTGTACAAAATGACTAATATGGAAATGTTTTTCATGATTTTACATGTATAACCTATATCAGATTGATTACCATCTCAGAGAGGGGGGAGGGCACGAAGGGGGAGAGAGAGAATTTGGAACTAAAAATAAACAGATGTTAAAAATTGTTTCAACACGTAATTGGGGAAAATAAAATATTTCAAAAGTGTAGTACTAATAAACATCAAGTATAAAAAATAGAGAGAGCAAAGTCTGCACTATATTACATGGGACTTTTTTGAAGATCGATGAAAAGGTCTTGAAGACTGTGAAATAAGTGATGTCTTGTGATCTCTGCCACCGTGCATATCAAGCAGCTTAGAGATACACTGAAGTATTTTTCAGTCATCTCAGACTTGAAAACTAAACCTTATCAGTGACTATCCTCTCTCATTACCTTCCCTCTCCACATCTGATCAGGTTCTGGGTCTACTAAAACTTCATCTCCCACCTCTATACTTTTGCAGTGGTTGTCCTCAAAATCTGGAATGTACTTGCTCCTTAACTCCATCTCAAATAATCTCCCTTTTTCTCCAAGATGCATAAAGTATCTTCTTCTACTTGAACCCTTTCCTAATTATCCCAATTCCTATTTTTCATTTTTAAGTTTTTTTCTTTATGTTTATTCCATATACAATTATCTGTAAATTTATTGTACTCCTTGAAAATTAAGAGCAAAAATTTTTTATTCATTTTATCCCCAGAACTGAGCATATTGCCTGGAAGGGGCTTAATAAATGATTATTATTCATTGATTGATTCACACTTTAATACCTCCTCAATACTTGTCTCTTCCTTTCAATTCTAACGGCCATCCAATCTTGCCTCCAACTGCTTCTGAGTTAATGTTATTGTTACCTCTTTTCTAGATTGCTACAAAAAACTCACAACTGGTTCCTTCCTGCTTCTTTTCTCTCTTCCCTTCAACTCATCCAACATATCACAGACAGTTTAAGTTTTGTAACAAATACCTTTGACCATGTCCCTCCCCCACTCCAAAATTCAAGTTGGACATTTTTGAAGTATCTACTTTGGTCAAATTATTACAAAAGACATCGAAAACTATCAATGATTACATGTTGTTGAACTGAATCAGGGCCAAATTCTTTAGACTAGAATTCAAGGAATGTCACAAATTGGCCCCAATATACCTTTCTAGTCTGATTTCTCAGGCCAATGGAGCTTTTATTACTCTGATCATTTGAGCTTACCTTTCCATGAACACAACTTGTATCTTGTCATACCTTTGGTCATATTATTTCCTTTGCCTTTACTCTCTTATAGCATCTTCCCTGGCTTCCTTCAAGCGTCATGTAAAGTTCCACCTTCTTCTCCAAGAAGCTTTTCCTGATCTCCCTTAATACTAATGTTGAAATTTAGAATTGGGAGAGCTGGTTCAGGTGTGAAATAATTCACTTAGACCTTCTCTGTAACCATTGAGAGCTTTATTGATGCAAAAGCAGCAGGCTAGTCTTGGAAGAAGGACTAGCAACTTATAAAGGGACAGGGGCTTGTTTTTGTAAGGGCAGGATGAGGAAGATGGTTGCTTACAAAATAAGGAGGAATTGTCATGACGCAGGATGATGAAGATGGATGACAGGATAGGGGACTCAGGATAAGGAAGATGGGAAATTTTATGATGCAGGATGCGGGAGACAAGGAATTTTATGATCCAGAATGAGAGGAAATTTTATGGTATCTCAAGATAAGGGAAAGAGACTGTAGGACTCCCTTAAGCTCAGGAGGGGTCTCACAAGGTACTGGAAAAAAAAACAACATTTAATATTCTTTTAACTTTTAGAGCATCATTTGTATCCACATCACCAGGGCCTTCACTCTATTGATTATTTCTAATTAATTCTGTATATATCTTGGCTTATTGATAAAATAGGACAGGCTGGTTCTAGGAGAGGAACTCATTGTAAACACTAATGGAAATGACTTCTGAAAAGTAAAAAAAGAAATTCAGAATCAATTTATGAAGCACTTACTATGTGCTAGGCACTGTACTATGAACTGCACAGAGGAAGATCTGAAGGGATATTAGGAGGTAGTGCTTGGTCTTCATAAGGCAATCTAAATTTTCATCTTTGTATTAAAATTCCTGGCAAATTGCCTTGCTGAGAGTTAAGTGTTAATAAATATTGTCTGAATTGTATGTTTTGGTGAATTTTATGTTTTTTAGGACTGCCAGGCTCTCTACTCCTTTAATCCACCTATGTAGTTCTTGCCCATGACTTTAAATAAATCCCCCTCAGAAAATACACCCAATGCACAGACACCTTCCTCTGATTATTTTAATCTCTTGAAATATCATTTAATTAACATTCAGACTGTTTATCTGTCATTTTTCATTCTTGCTACATGAGTGGCTGATGCTCTATTCTGGTCGTATATGTCCTTAATGATATCTTTTATATACCACCACATATAACCATGAATATGCTGACAAAAGGGATAAGGAAAATAATAATTCAATATCATTTAATCATAATAGAGTAAAAAAAGAATGTTAAAAATAACTGCAACATCATATTACTAAAAAGCATTTCAATGAACTTCCTTAATGAGGGAAAACTGTTACTGATATTACTCTTATTGGGAATGAAAAAGGAGTATTGATTGAAAAAATAGGTTTAGTGCACAAGATTTCAAGTATTCAAGCATCTGTATTTTAAATTATTGTATTGATAAGACATAAACTTTATAACTAAATAAAATTTAAAAATACAAGTCCTTCACACACACACACACACACACACACACACACAAAATCATAGGAAAAATAAAACCAGAAAAAAAACACATTTCTCTTAAGTCAAATATTTTATAAAATACAAAGAAAGGAGGCAGAATGTTATTGGGTACTGTCATATTGGTGTAATGGAAACAGTATTAGTTGTAGAGTTAAGAGATGCTAGTTTGAGCCAGAGTTCTGTCATTTTACATTTATGTGGCTTTATCTAAGCCACTTTGCTCTTTAACTTCAGGCTCCTTATTTGTAAATTCATTGACTAGATTAGAGAGTGTTGAAGGTTCTTTCAATCTCTACCAAGTGATGAGTTTAAATTATGTCCAATTAAGACATTCCAGGTTCTGAAATACATTCCCAAAATACAAATATTTTTCTCACACAAAGTACAAAAGTACCAGAATTTTAGGAGGAAAAAAATATTTCAAAAGTAATCTTTAAAACTGTTTAAAGATAAGTCAAATTGTCTATCAAGAAATGCTGATAAGAGCAAAATGGCTAAAGTTAGTTGATAATAATAATAATAATAATAATAATAGCTAACAACTAAATAGTACTCACTATATGTTAGGCATTGCACTAACCACCCTAGGAGGTAGGTGCTACTATTATCCCCATTTTACAGATGAGGGAACTGAGGCAAACAGAAGTTAGATGACTTGCCTAGAGTGTCACAGTGAGGAAGTACCTTAGTCTGAATTTGAATTCAGGCCTTCCTGACTCTAGGCTGGTAAGCACCTTGCCATCTAGCTGCATCATTATTGGATAGCTTATAAGACTAGGAGAAGACATCTATCATGGCTTAGGTACAAAAGATTATGTGATAAGGTTTGGAGCAGTAAATCTATTGCAGCTTTTGGTAGAATATTTTCCATTTTTAGGATTCATTCTTACAAGAAAATAGAAATTGAAAAACACCTGACATAACTGCAATTCTAGTCTGGTTTTAGGTGTTTGTATGTAACTGGGGACAGAAAGGCAGTAGAATGACTTCAAAGTTACTACTTTCATGAATGTCATACAATGTCATAAATATTTCTCATATTTCTCTTGCCCTCAGTTTCCATAGATTGTTGAACTACATGATCTGAAATCTCTCTAATTCTTACACTTCTATGAGAATAAAAAGTCATTGAATTGTGTATGTGGACAGATAGATAGATAGATAGATAGAATCAGTCATATATATGGCTGATTCAGTTTTACTCAAAAATTGACTACTAAATATTTAAAATGATTATACTATCCATTTAAGCAGCTAGATTAAATTGAGTATTTGCAAATAAATTGGCTACTCCTAATAGGGAAGCTAGGTGGCAAAATGTGTAGAGTGCCAGGCCTGGAGTCAAGAAGACTCATCTTCTTCAGTTTCAAATCTGGCCCCAGACACTTACTGGCTGTATGACCTTGGGCAAGTCACTTAACTCGGTTTACATCAGGTTCCTCATCTATAAAATGAAACTGGAGAAAGAAATGGCAAACCACTCCAGTATCTTTGCCAAGAAAACCCCAAATGGGGTCATGAAGAGTCAGATACAATTGGAAAATGAATGAACAACAACAACACATGATATATGATAGATTTGATTTTCTGATAATGGGTAGATACATAGACAAAGATAAAAGTTGAGACTTAGACAATAATTAATTCACTTCAATTCAGTTCCAGAACCACTTACCGTGCACTTGGTAGTACAACAAACTGGGCAATGCTAGTACCATAAAGATCTTGTTCTTAATAAATTAAGGGAATTCATGTACAAGGGGAAAAAAAAAAACATGATAAAATGATAATATGTTAAATGCTAAGGAGAGGTACAATTACATTTGAGGCCAAAGAGGGGTAACGAATTAGCCTGATAAACACAGTTTAAGGTTATTAAACAAACAAACAACAACAACAACAATAAAACCTTTCTGTCAAGAGAGTTAGAGAAGCCTTCATGGAGTTGGTAGAACCTGAACTGAAACTTAAAGGAATTTTTAGTCTTCCTTAAGTACCACCACGATTATACTACTTATCTTTGTTTCTTGTTTTGTAAACAAAAAAATAATCATAACTTCAGTTGTTCCCTAAATACAGTGCAAATTATTTATGCTGTCATTCATTTAAACTACTTCCTAATGTGGATCCAACCTGGAAGAGGAGTGGATAAATCCCTGACCTTGTTATCTGGGTCTTCAGAAGAAGTGGTTTTTACTGCTGGCTCTGCCACTCACCAGTTATACAACTTTTAAGTTACTTTTGCTTATTTCTCAGGCCTTAAGTTTTTCCATTTATAAACTGAATTAATTAGACTAGATAACTTTTAGTGTCTTTTCCAGCTCTGGTATTCTGTGATTATTTTCTAGCCTCGTATAACCCATTTCTGTTCTGACATAGTACCTTCCAAGAACTTAAATAATCATTGTCCCACGTTATATGTTCCCTTTCTTGGTTCACATTATCTTCCTTGCCTGAAATTAGCAAAGTCCTTCACTTTCCAAGCCTGTTGACATACTTTCTGTCCTTTGAGACCCAAAATGCAGGTGTCATTTTCTCCTTGAAATCTTTTCTCATATCCCCAGGAAAAATTATTTTTCTCCCCTCATCACTTCTCCTAAGCATTTCTTTTCTCTTATTACATTCTGACTATTATTAAAAAATATTTCTGTAACTAGATGATATAAAGATGGCAGGGACTGTACAGTGTCTAGCACATAGGAAGGGGTAAAGAAATATTTGTTGAATTGAAATAAAACTATCCACTCCTTTCTCTGTCCTCTGTCTCTCAAAATAGTTTACTATAGAGCTCAATTAGAGAAACAGTAGGAAATTTCAAAGTTTGCACTGCATTACAGAATACTATAAGTCTTTTTTTCTTATGTTTCAAAAATTCATACCCCAGAAAGCAGCTGAGGGGTACACTTCAATCAGAATAATATTTCTCACTCTCTTTGGCTTTTATAAAAAGAGATGCCTGCTGGCAGTTCTGTATAATAAATCTCATTTTATATTATAGAATGGCTCTAGGCAGTCATACAATGTGTAAAGATATAGAGCACACTTTTTTCCTCCTTCAATTTCCAGGGGGAAATATTTCTTATAGAGACTATCAAGGGTTTTATTTCCCTCATCAAGCTTTTTATGAACAAGCCATTTGTTATGTATGTCTATGGCAGTGATTATATTGCATGCAATAGTATACAGTAGCTATCTGGAGGGGTTATGAATGTAGCTGCCAATGGATCTACAGGTATGGTACACATTTCAAACTCTGATTTATACTGCTGCATTATAAACCATATAGAAATAGCAGTGAATTCATTAGTCCTACATGGAGTAGAATTAAATGCAATAAGAATATACTACGTATTCTTATATTACCTAAAAATTGAATATGTATTTGAGTGGGAAGTGTTGGGTTGGCAAAGTCCCAACTAAAATCTTCTTTTACTGGTAGCCTTCCCCAACCTCTCATAATTCTAGTGCCTTCTCTCTGTTAATTACTTCCATTTTATAGCGTATATAGCATGCTCTGTTTATACTTATTTGCATGCTGTCTTCTCCATTAGATTGTAAATTCCTTGACAGTAGGGACTATCTTTTGCCTCTTTTTGTATTCTCAATTCTTAGCATGGTACCTAGCACCTTTATTAGGCTCTTCCTAAATGTTTGTTGAGTGCATGATTGGCAAGGAAAGAGGAAGGCTTCTTCTACACAGCCTCTTATTAAAGGCAGTGTGAATAGTGGGTAGAGAGGGATGGTTTGGGATCCAGGAACACTTGAGTTCAAATCCTACCACTGAAATTACTAGTTGAATGGACAAGTACCTTCAGACCTCAAAGCCTCAATTTCTTCATTTGTAAAATGAGGATAATAGCAGCCTGCAGCAGTAATTTCAAAGGCTTAATGTGAGGTTCAAATAAAAATTTCTAGGGAGTGCTATATAAGTGACATTATTCTGAAGAAGCAAAGCAACTTGTGGAGGGTTCCATAAGTAATTGAATTCAGAATGCCATGTCCCTTAGTTAGTAGTCTGAGCAGAAGATTAAATTAGGGCTACCCTTATTTGGCCAAATGAGTATTGTTAACTTGAGCTCAGCAGGTGAAGAATATATAGAATGTTGTAATTGTCCTGGCATTTCTCTACCATTCTAACTGAAGGGAGAGAAGTTCAAGGTTCTATTGAATCCCCAGGAAACCTCTTATCCATTATACTCCTGGCTCTACAGACAACAAGAAAGCTGGATTGTTTTAAATCACATTCATTTCTCTATTTTCATTCTTACTGAAATAAAGACAAAGGAAAGCTAACTCATTTCAAAGCTTTACTTCTTGTCACATTCCTGAAAACATATTTTTTCTGCATGCAAATATGTATTAGAAAATTCTTATTCATTGACACAGATCCATTCAAGGCTATAGGTAGTATCTAAAAAAGGAAATCTTACTATAAAAATAGCCAGTCAAAATCCAGAAGCTAACCAGTTTCACACATTTGTCAACCAAAGTAAGCAATGATTTCCTCTGATAATCTAGTTTATTCTTAATACACGTCTTTATGAAATTTAATACACTAGCATTATAAAGTTACAGATTTTTAAAAAAATCAATCTAGCAACTGATATCTAAGCATCTACTAAGTATAAAAGTAAGAGAGAAAGCTCATGCCAGATCAACCTCAACATCATTTACTGAGTACATACTATGTAGACATTTTTACACTACAGGAATTGAGACCACCTGAGAGAGTGAGAGGGTCATGGGGGAATGGAATTATGTCTGTCCTGCTTTTGATATCTTATTATTTTTGAGTTTGCCTTGGATTTATTTTCCTAGAGAGGCAAGCCTTTATCATTGTCCTTAATCTCTACTGAACCAAAGATTAAATAAATCTTTGCTGAAATAAAATAAAAAAACAGTACAAGGCATAATATTTTTTTTAGAATGAGGGATAAAGGATAGTTCTCATTAGCAAGGGTTTTATAGATAGCACAGATGATCTCTGATGATGAAACCAATGGTCAATTTTAAATTCATACCCACTTCCATATCAAAACCACACACTTTTTTTCTCACATAGTTTAAGTGTAACTATAGCCCCAAACCCTTGAAATCATTGTTATTGTGTAAAAATCCAAAACTTCTTCCCTTAATTCTTATATCCCCAAATCGGAGGTTTGGCTACTATCTTATGGTGGATAGAAATTCTCTCTGCATTTAGACAGGGGTAGTTGAATGTAAAGAGAATTTACCTATGGACACAACAAAGAGAATTTTCTCTCCTTTGTAAGTAACTCTAGGAGGAAAATGCTGTGCCCTGAGATCCCAAAGGAAAACAACATTTCATGCTTATTCATGGTTTGCTTCTGTTTTCCTCTTATTCAATCCAGCATTTTCACACTTATTGGTAGCATATTCTCTTTATTCTTCCTAATGATCTTTCCTTTTCTCATCACTTTCCTTACTGCTACACCCCAGCAATAACTTGCCAAAGTATTCTGTCCTTGGATGATCTTGTTCAATTAACCTTTTAAAATTTTGAAATATAGGAACACAGTATTGTATCACTGACTGAGTCTCATGTTCAGGGGAATGTGAAAGACAAAAGGGTTTTGCATGCTAATGAGACTGGGACTAGCCTCTTTGGGACTGAGATGAGGGGACCCGATGGATGGTTAGGGACAAGAAGTAAATATTCTTCTTGGAGGAATATTCCCAGCTCTGGTGAACTACAGCCAGTGCCATTGTTCAAGACCTTGTGGGCTGATTCACGAGGCAATACTAACAATCCCAGACTTATTCTTTCTTGGCAAAGCATATTTCACAATCTGAAGAAAGTGCAAGATTGGGAGCTAAAAAACTCTTGTTCCTCAAGGGCTATCCTGTCAGGAACCAAGATCTGGATGACAATAAGTAGAAACACATTTTACTTGTGATGGAGTAATCACATTCTTCTTTCTCACTGACTCAAAGGTTGTTTTATTATTTAATTTAAGTCAGAAACTTATATGCATCCCCAAAGTAATAGAGATCACAAAGAAGATGAAACATTTCATTACTTTCCAAATCTGTATAAACACAACCCATCAAACCAAAGTAAATCAACAGGCAGCTGAATAAATGGAATGAAATTCAGTCTGTAATTTCCATATTTTACTAGGCTCCCCATTGCCTTGGTCACTAATCTCCTAATAAACAAACAAAGAATGTTTCTTGCATAGAGCATATTCCTCTCTGAAAGCTGTCCTGGAAATGAACTGCCCAGATGTATTATAATCTCCTTGGCTCCCAAGGAAAGAACTATAACCAGCACATGGAAGTTGCTGGAAAGAAGTATTTGGTTAAAAATAAAGAACAGTTCCCCTCCCCTTCTTAGAACTGTCTGAAAAAGAAAAGAGCTTTCTTGTGAGGTAGTGAGTTCCTCATTACTGGAAGTTTTGAAGTCAAAGCTAGTGATATTGTGTCTAGGAGGTTTCATCATCCATTGGTTGGGGAGGTGGGCTAGATGTTTTTTTTTAAGGTTTCTTCCTGTTCCAGGATTCTAGTTTCACGATGCTGCTGGGAAACAACCTCATTACAAAGCCATTTCTAGGACAGATCATTAGAATTCCAGCTATAAACACTTCATACACAATGTTTACAAGGGGGGAAGTACAACGATGGGTTCAGGTGATTATTTAGATGAATTTAGCCCCACACCCCAAAGATAAGTGCTTGCCTAACTTATTTTGAGGTTCTAAACTGCATTTCATTTGGGGGATTTATGTGGGCAATTGTCTCAATTCTGTACTTCACTTTGCCTGCATTGGCTTAACTTACTTATTAGCAAGCTGGAGGGGGACAAAAGCATCTGCTACTGTTCTAACCACAGACACTACTTCCTAGTTGGAACAACTCCACAATGGAAGAAAAATGTACTTTGACCATATCTGTAATATAACTTGAGGAAAAGTGATAAACTCTGTTAACCATCTGGAAATACTATAGAAAACACAACAAACACCTGGAGGCTGGAAAACATCTAGATAATTGACTGAACATTCTACTTTGTATGAGAGGTTTAGTGTGATATAGATAAAGCCTTTGTAATTCCCATTGAAATGTAATTGAGTAGACGAGTCAAATCGATTCAACTATTGATTCAGTACTTTCTAATATTGGACATTGCTGAACAACCCCTTTGTAATTATCATTTTCTCTCTATCTCTCCATCTCCCTCCCTCTCTCCTTCACTCTGTTTCTCTCTCTCTCCCTCTCTCTCCCCTCTGTTGAAACTGATATCTTGGGGGGGGGTAATTACACTTCAGACCTCTCTTCTCTCTCTTATTTACATACTTCCTAAATGTGTGTAATTCTCACCTTTCTTCAAGATAGCTAAAATGTCATCTTCTGCAGAAGGCCTTTTCAAGTCACCCAGATACTACAGCCTTCTCCTCTAAGTGAATGGAATATAGTAATAAGCATTTATATTGTGCCTACTATGTGCCAAGCACTGTACTAAGTGCTTTTACAAATATTATCTCATCTGACTCTCACAGCAACCCTATGAGGTAGGTCTTATTATTACTCCCATTTTATAGTTGAGGAAACTGAGGCAAACAGAAGTTAAGTGACTTGGCCAGCTCACACAGCTAGTAAGTATGGGAGTCTGGATGTGAAGTAAGGACATCCTGACTCCAAACCCTGTACTCTATCCATTATTAACAGCTGCCTAAGTTACCTTCCATCTATTCTATGTGTATCTTGGATATACCTACAATGTACATGTTGGCTCTTCTATTGCAAAGTAACTTTACCATCAGGGGAATTTTTGCATCTTTGTATACCCCTTGTTTAGTAAAGTGTTTAGCACATAGAAAAGCCTTAATGTTTGTTCCTTGATTGATTTGCTCTCTTTTTACATTCTACCCTTTGGCAATCTCATCCACTCTTCTAACTTTATATATCAGCTCTTTATATAGCCTTGAAAATCTCTATCTCCATTCCTACCCTTTCCACATAACACTAGTCTCATTTTCCAATGGCCTGGACAGCTCCATCAATTCAATATATCCTATTTATATCTCACACTTGTGAAATAAAATCACCCAAAGCTCCACAGACCAAGTCTTCTTTCTTATGTCTTTCTGTTCTTGGTACCATCATTTTCAAGCACCGAGGCTCCAAAACTAAGACTCATCTTTGACCCCTTACTCTCCCTTGCTTATCACAACATAACAGTGGCCAAATTCTTTCAACGTAACTCCAGAAAGCCTCTCACATCTGTCCCCCCTCTACTCTACTCACACTACTGCCATCTGGATCAGACCCTTATCACAATAATAACACTCTTTTCCTTGCTAATATAACATAGTAAACAGAGTGACTGACAGAGTCAGAAAGCCCTGACTTCCAAATTTTCACTGGGAAATAAATGTTAATTGGAAATTCAGTGTAAAAAATACTTGACATAATACTTAGACATCTCTTCCTGGGCATGGAAGCCACTCCTTTCCAATAATTTACCCACTGCAGGAGGTAAAGCAAACAAGGTGTGTCCTTCCACTGGTGAGAACTTCTGTTCTTCATGTTGAAAGTCTTACTGGGATTCCTTCAAAATAAAGAATAAAGGGGCCCTCTTCTGAACTTATGTGCCCCTTGTAACAATTCTTTCTCTGTGTGTGTTTTCCTGTAGAAATACTATACCATCATTTATTTATCATTGACTTTCTCTGATCAGTCTGTCATACTTCGAGAATAGATAGAAAGTTCTAAAATTTGTCTAGGTTGGAAATTTTTACCCTTCTGTATATTAGGAATGTTCAAACAAATGGGATCCTATCTCTACACTTATTTTTTTTTGGTTATTTCTAGTCATGATTTATAAATCTGGGGTTGGGGGGGTAAAAACAAATCCCATGGGATAAAGAGACCCTGAAGAGCCTAGAGGTAAAATGATCCATTGGATCTAACTATAAATCAGCATGTCCAATTTCACCCCAAAAGAGTAAGTCAACACTTAATCTTACAAATTTCCCCTCCAGTCTACTACTTTCATTTATACTGGGATTTAATACTCCTGCTGGTTTGCATATATAGGTTAAAATGCAACCAGCATGTAAGTATAATTAAGGGTAGAGTCTTTCTTAGGATATCTGGAAATAGTATAAACTTCCTGGAAATTGAAATATAACATCATTTAAGTGAAGTTTGCCAGGAACACCACACTGTTCCCCAAATTCCTTTTATTTGGTGCTACGTGGCTTTCACAGATAACCTCTTCATGGATTACAAGGAATGGAACCAGTGAAATACTCAAAGAAATTTCCAGGGGGTGTAAAGAAATATGGCTTGTGATAAATAAGAGAATGTAAATTGCACCAGCACATTTCTTGGCTCCTACAGAGAACACCAGTGAAAATGGATGCTACAATACAAGTAAGCTATTAATCATGCTGTGTTATCCCCAGAGAATTCTGATTTCTACTTTATTTTGTCTTTTGCATCTAATACACTACATTCTTAAAATATAGCCAGTACAGTTAACATGAAGCTACATTACACCTTCAAAAGAACCAAATCAAACCAAAATGAAACAAAATTCTTTGTAGTTTCTTCAGTGGGTAACCACACATTCCAGTTATTTGGAAATAAAAATATTTAAATTGATTCACCCTTGGCATTATAAAGCCAAACAAAACACTTCTTTCCCAGCTAGCTTAGCTTTCATTTTTTTTCCTGAAAGTTTCTCTTCCCCACCCCCAAAGCAAGTATACCTATATTCATCTGCATTTTTTGGACAGTTGTCTTTAATTTCATGGAAATAAATACTTTCAGTTTAAGAAAACCTAAATGTATTCTGAAATTTTTAAAAAATATTTTAGTATTTGACACAGTTGATAAATAAGCTGATTTTTTTCTAAAAAGATATGAAGTGGTCAATTGAACCATTGAACCATAACCAATTCACAAATCAAGAACACAGAACAAACTACAAGAAACAGAGGGAGATCCAAAAGTGTTCCCATCAACATGTCAACAGTGACACATTAGTGGTCTTGCTATGCCAAGGCTGGTATTTTTTGGCCAGGAAGAAGTCCTTCTCACACATACACACACACACACACACGTGTACATATGTGTGTATGTATATATGTGTATATGTATATGTGTGTCTATATATGTATATGCATATATGTATATATACATATATATGTATATATATGACCAGTTCATATGACCATGATCAGGTCATTTTTTCAAGTAAACTTCTTTTTTCTAAAATAATGACTATGGTCTATATAGTGTTTTAAGATTTGCAATGAAATTTACAAATATCTCATTTTCTCTTCACAACAACTCTGGGAGGTGATATTATTATTCCCATTTAATAGTTAACAGTGAATATTTATACAGAGCTCACTATGAGCCAGGAGCTCTGCAAAGTACCGTACAATTATTATATCATTTGATCCTCACAACAATCCTGGGAGGTAGGTTCTATTATAATTCACGTTTGACAGACGAGGAAAGTAAGGCAAACAAAGGTTAACTGATTTGTTCAGGATCACAGAGATAGTCTCTGATATCACACTGATTCTAGGTTCAGTGCACTATCTAGGCAAAATGGGGTCATAAGTAAAATTATCATTGCTACTAATTCTTTGATACCCCTTACTGAGAAGGACTAATAAATAAATCACCTAAAATATAAAATATTGCCCAAGATAAATTATGCTATTAATTCATATAGAGTTGATTTGTTTAAAAAATTTCATAGAATCACCAAAGTATTAAAAGTTATTTATTCACTAATAAAAACTTAAAATATAAACAGTTTCAGAGAGAATTTTTTTTGTTCCCCTTTTGTATTCTTGTTTTAGGAAAATATGTTAAATAAAGGGCTCAGAATGTAGAAAGAGAGGGAGAAAGAGAGAGAGAGAGAGAGAGAGAGAGAGAGAGAGAGAGAGAGAGAGA
>NW_020951427.1:2326712-2389394 GCF_900497805.2 Vombatus ursinus
AGAGAGAGAGAGAGAGAGAGAGAGAGAGAGAGAGAGAGAGAGAGATGAAGCTGTCACTGAACACTGGTAATTGGTATAAATTCATTCATTGGAAGAAACACTGATGTGCTTGTTGTTTTTTTCAAATATTTATGAAAGAGGAGATGCTCACTGGATAGTCAGATTCCAACTAATTTATAAAATTCAAACTGAATCCTATAAATAAGCATCAGGGAGGACTCAACATATTGCTTCCCTCTATCCTTGCCCTCACATTTCCTAAGTCCTTTATAAAAGTCTTTACATTCTGTTCAAAGATTGAGATAGTATTTAAAAAGTTATTGCTTGGTGAAACATTGAAAATTATTTTGTATATGTATATGTGATATTTTCCTCCCAAAAACCATTTTAAAAATAGACATGTTTGGTCTAAAGCCATTGTTTGGTTTTACAAAAAATACAAAAGTTAAGTCATGCTACAAAACTTATACACAAACCATAAATAACATGACAAGAATAAAGAGATTGACACTGGGGGTGGGGAGGGGATAGTTGACAGCACTGGGCCAAAAGCCTAGCACCAAATATAGTTGTGGTTTGTGTCACAGGGCATCAACCTCATTAGAACTGGGTTTCACAAAAATTGATCATAATGGGAAATAGCAGATGTCAAGCCAATATTTTTTTATGGAAAATGACTGTATTAACCTTTCTATATTAAAAGAAAATGAAATAAAGATAAACTCTATATTTGCTATAGGGATAGGGACTGGACCTGTAATACCATGGAAAGTAGGGACTCCCAGAGGTGGAAACTTCTTATACAATGCAGGTCCCCAACTTTTCTGCAGAATAATAGCTTAGGGAAAGGGGTCAAACTTGAGGCCTATAGGCAGCAAACAGCCAACAAAATTCTGAGTGGCCAGAACCAGATTAAAATGTAACTGAGGAATGTTTAACAGGCCAAATAAAAATATAATTCAACTCAATGTGAATTTGTGGTTTTCTAAGTCAATATGTGGCCTTTGGGGATTATTTTTTGTTTGAGTTTGACAACACTGGGTCAGAGAATTGCCTATATCACAGAGACATTAAGGTACTTGTTCCAGGCCTCTTAGCTAATATATGTCACAGAGGGAAATTAAATCAACTTCTTCTTGGTGCTAAGCCTGGTTTTGTCCATCAATCATGCAATGTAAATGTGTAACAAAAGACAAATAATTTTGGGACTTGAATACTGTGCCCAAATTGAGAACTTTGATTTTACAAATGACTCACACAAAAGAACAGCTGATATTTTCAATCTGGAGTTCCATTAATGCCTGGAGCAGTTGCCTTCTGTTCTCCTAATTCAGAATACCTAAGGAGTGATGGATTTAGAGAGGTATCAACTAATGCACATATCTGCAGCATTACAGGTGCCCAGAATATTTGTTTGCCTTTTTCTCTAAAGCCTCTGCTGGCAGAGTCACTATCACAGAGGGAGAGTGATGTAATACATTAAGAAAGGGGTATGGGAATTGCTTCCACTAAGTTGACTCTGGCCATTTATAACTAAATAAATCATAGATACTTGCCTGGATTTTAGACCAGTTAAGGGACTTGCTCAAGATCACATAGTTTATAAGTGTCAGAAGCATGATTTTAGCTTGGTTCTCCTGATTCCAGAAATCTATCCATTTCACCATGCTGTTTCTTCTTCCCGTTATGCCAAGGTCAATTCTAATCACATTTCTCCATGAAAATAACCTTTAGACATGGTGGTTAAGAAAAGCCAAAATAATACTATGTGTTCTACATATTAGCTACATGGTGGTTTATTTAGTCTTCTTTGGCCTAGACTTGAGATCTAAGCATCATTTATGATATTTTCTCCTTGAAAGCATTTCCAAACAACTTTAGGAATAAAATTTGCTTAAAAGTTGGGATGGACTATTTTTTCATAAGCTTATGATATGATAATAAAACTACTGTGAAAAGTGATGATGAAACTATATATAGAAATATAGCTATATGCCATAACTATAATTATAGTGGAGAAGAGGGATCTTCTTGCCATTCAACCTATTATTGAAGAAAGATTTAATATTCCATTTATACAGGGCCAAAGCATTAAAAATCATTACAAACATGGGTCAAATTACTTCCTGTCACCACCACTATCCTACCTCCCCAAACAACCCAAACCTACCAGATGAATTCATGACCAAATTAATTTTCAATTAGTTCTTTTATTATCCAATAGAAACAGTTTTTATTCTAGATTTTACTCAATCCCCAACCTATACAATCTTGAACAGATTGATAATCAATGTTTTTGTTGTTATTTTTTGAATTCTAAAATCTATGGAGTTTTACCTTTGCTTTAAAAAAAGAGAACAATCCTGAGTACTGCTTACAATTTGAACCATCTCAGTAGGGCAATGATACTGATATGACCTAAAATAACTACCAATATCAAATGGTAATTCAGTTTGATTAATTTTGTTTTATATTTGAAAGAAATAGCAAATTATACATAGTAGATTTACAGTTTCATATACAATCATCTTTTTTCAGTGTACTATGTTATGGAAATTCTTGTTTTATTTCATAAATTAAAAAAAGACACATATCAAGCACATAAAATCTTTCAACACTTTGTTAGGTTCTGGGAATACAACAACAACAAAAAATAACAGTATATACCTATATGTATATATATTATATATAAAAACCTTTACATTCTACTTGGGGAAAATAAAATGTATATAGATAAGTAAATATAAAATATATGAAAAGCAAATTTTAAAAATAGTAATTTTGGTGTGATGGGGAAAGCATCAGCAAATGGTAAAGCCTTGTACTAGAGGTGGTACTTGAGGCGAATCATGAAGGAGTTTAGGATTTCATGAGGAACAGATAAGAATTGGGGAGCATTCCTGTTATGCAATACACCTTGTACAGGAGAACATTATGCATGGGGAACAACTACTAAGCTGGTCTGGCTGGAATAAACAAAAACTATTTGATAAAATGTGAAGTGAGTGAAATCAGGAAGACAGATAGGAGCAAGACCATGGAAAGTTTTACTTGCCAAATGGAGAAATTTATGTTTTATGCTAGAGGCAATAAGGAGCCAGTGAATATTTTCTGACCAGGTCAGGGATGTAGCTAGACTGATGTTTTAGCCATATCAATATGTCAACTATGTGAATAATTAATTACAAGTGAGAGAGAATGGAAAGAGGGAGAATAATTAGGTCATTAAAATAATCTAAGGAAAAAGTAATGAGGGTCTGAACAAGGATGGTTGTTATTTGAATAAAGAAAAAAGAATTAACAAAATACAGAGAAAGGAAAATTAATAATATTTAGATATGAGTGTAAGAAAAGTGGAAAGACATAAAGTCACTTCAAATTGTCTATCAGGGTGACTGGAAGCCTCAGTCTCTTTTTCTGATTAGGAAGCTACTTGGCATTTCTCTAAAGGCATATCATTTACTGACACTTCTATGTCTAAAAGTGATTAATATGAGAAAATTGAAATTTATTAGAAGACTAATATGTACAGAGTACTGAAATAGGGATTGGGGAAGATCAAAAGTTTAGATAAAAACATATGTCCCTAACTTCATGGCACATATATGAATGACTAGAATACAAAATAATACATTGTAAGTTTATAAAAGAGGTGTGAGCAAAGTGCAGTGCAAATTCTGGGGCATGGGGGAGAGGTTATAAATGAAAGGAAGTATCAAGGAAAGCTTTATAGAGGAAAGCACTGAATTTGGGCTATGAAGCCTGTTTAGAATTCAAAAGACAGAGTAGGGGTTCTCTAACAGGCATAAGGAAGAGTGTGAGCCAGTGAAGAGATGCAGGGAAGTCCAGATTGTATATGGAAGTCAGAGAATAGTATATTTTGACTGGAAGATAAATTATGTGAAGGAAAGGAGAAAGAGATAAGGCTGGAAAGCTTGAAAGGCAGGATAATGTCATAATGAATAGATTATTAAACTTAGAGTCAGGAAGACCTGGTGTCAAATGTTGCCTCTGAAACTTACTATCTGTGTTACCTTCAGAAAATTAAATTTTCTTTGAACCTCAGTTTCCTCATCCATGAAATGAGAGGGATGGACTTTTTTGCTAATGGTGGATATGACTCTTTCAAATACAATAATGTTCCTTCAAAACAAATAAATCATAAAGAAACAGCAATGACAGTAACAAATCCAAGGACTTAGTGCCAGAGAATCCTTTGACAATCTGCTGAAGCCTAACACTACCATGGTTTCTTGCCTAGATTCATAATTGAAGGAACTGCTAAATTTCAGTTACAGGTTACTAAAAAAAAGTCATTTTTTCCCCTTCCAAGTTCACAAGACTTCAAAATATATCTGTAGATAAAAACACCTGCTCTAGGACAATGGCTTCCAAACTTTTTAAAATACCATTCTTCCATCAGTAAAAAATCAAATAAAATAAAAAATTAAAAAAATTCAAGCATATAATCCCATTACATATATTCACTTAGTTATAAATCACATACAAATATTTCCGTATTAAACTATATACACTCCAAAACTGATAGAAAATAAAAATCCAAAAAGCATACACACACATATATAAACAGAGGGCACACAGGGTGAGTTGAAGAAGAAGGGATGATATCTAAATAATAAAATTAAGGGGTGAGAGAGGACTACACTGGAAGAGAAGAGGAGAAAGGGACAGGTAGAATGATATAAATTACCTCACATAAAACAGACAAGAAAAACCTTTTACAATGGAGGGGAAATGGGGAAAGGAGTGAGGGAATGAGTGAATCTTTTCCTCATCAGATTTGGCTTAAGGAGGGAATAACATACACACTCAATTAGGTATGGAAATCTATATTACTCTTCAGGAAAATAAGGGAGAAGGGGATAAGAGAGGGGAGATGGTAGAAGATAGGGCAGATTTGAGGAGGAGGTAATCAGAAGTAAACACTTTGGAGGAGGGACAGAGTCAAAGAAAAGAATAGAATAAATGAGGGGTAGGATAGGATGAAGGGAAATATAGTTAGTTTTTCACAACATGACTATTACGGAAACATTTTGCATGACTACACATGTACAACCTGTATTGTGTTGCTTGCCTTCTCGATGAGGGTGGATGGTGACGGAGGTAGGGAGAGAATTAGGAACTCAAAGTTTTTAAAAACAAATGTTAAAAATTCTTTTTACATGCAACTGGGGAAATAAGATATACATGCAACAGGTATATCCTGTCCTATAGGAAAATAGGAGGGGAAGGGAATAAGAGAAGGGGAGTTGTTAGAAGGGAGGGCGGATTTGGGGAAGAGGTATTAAGAATGCACACTGTCTTGGGGCTGGGCAAAGGGAGAGATGGGGAGAACTCAAAATCTTGTGGAAGTGAATATTGAAAACTAAAAATAAATTAATTAAAAAAAAGAAAAAAGGAAATGAATAGTATCCTTCCATCTGCATTCAGACTCCATTGTTCTTTCTCTGGATGTGGATAGCATTTTCCATCATGAATCTTTCGGAGTTGTCTAGGATCCTTGCATTGCTAAGAAGAGCTAAGTCTGTCAAAGTCAGTCATCACACAATGTGGCTGTTGTTATATAGAATGTTCTCCTGTTTCTGGTCATTTCACTTAGCATCAGTTCATATAAGTCTTTCCAGGTTTTTAAATAACATATTGTAGGATTATGGTTCTTAATCCACTCTGTCCACTTCTGTTTTATAGGAGAGTTCATCTCCTTCACATTCTGTCTTTCTCTCCATCCTATTTTCCCTGCCCTGTTTATGTTTTTCTCTCTCCTTTCTCCCTTTCTCTCTTCACTACAGTTTTGCTTTCAACCACTCCCTCCCTCAGTCTTCTCTTCCTTCTATCAGCCCCCTCCCTTTTCTTCTCCCTTCACTACTTCTTCCCTCCTTCCTAATTACCCCTCCCTTTTCTTTCCCCTTTCCCCTACTATTTCCTGTAGGCTAAGATAGATTTCTATACCTAACTGATTATGTTATTTCCTCTTTGAACCAAATCTGATGAGAATAAGGTTCAAATAATGCTCATTTTCCTCCCTTGTTTCCCTCTATCACAATAGGTTTTTGTGTCTTTTCTTGTGATGTAATTTAACCTTGTCTGCCTTCTCCTCTCCTCTTCTCCCAGAACAATCCTTTTCACTACTTAATTAGATTTTTTATTATCTCATCAAAGTCAACTTATATACCCATGCTCTCTGTCTATGTATATCCCTTTTAAATGTCATAGTTCTCAAGAGTTACAAGTGTCAGCTTCCCTTGTAGGGATGTAAACAGTTTGCCCTTATTAATAACACATTGTTGTTTTTTTTTCTTTCTTGTTTGCCTTTTTATGCCTGTCTTGAGTCTCATATTTGAAGGTCAAATTTTCTGTTGAGCGCTGGTATTTTCATAAAGAAGGTTTGGAAATCCCCTATTTTGTTGAATGTCTATCTTTTCTCCTGAAAGATTATGTTCAATTTCCCTGGGTAGTCAATCCTTGGTTGTAATCCAAGTTGCTTTGCCTTATGGAATATTATATCCCACACCCTCTGATCTTTTAATGTAGAAGCTGCAAGGTCCTGCATAATCCTTACTGTGGTTCCATGATATTCAAATTGTTTCTTTCTGGCTGCTTGCAGTATTTTCTCTTTGAATTGATAATTTTGGAATTTGGCTACAATATTCCTTGGCATTTTCAATATGGGATCTCTTTCAGGAGGTAGATTCTTTCGATGACTAATTTACCTTCTGTTTCTAAGAAATCAGGGCAGTTTTCCTGGATGATTTCCTGAAAGATGCTGCTCAGGCTCTTTTTTTTCATCATGGTTTTAAGGTAGACCAATAATTTTTAAATTGTCTCTCCTAGATCTACTTTCCATTTCAGTTGTTTTGCCAATGAACTATTTTACGTTTTCTTCTATTTTTTTCATTCTTTTGTTTCTGGTTGACTGATTCTTGATATCTCATGCAGTCATTAGATTCCACTTGCCCAGTTTAATTTTTTAATGAATTGTTTCCTTCTATTAGATTTTGTACTTCCTTTTCCATTTGGCTCATTTTACTTTTTAAGGAGTTCTGCTTTCAGTAAGTTTTTGTGCCTCCTTTTCCATTTGGCCAAATTTACTTTTTAAGGAATTGATTTCTTCAGTGTACTTTTTTTTTCCATTTGGCCAATTGTATTTTTTAAAGACTTGTTTTCTACAGTCAGTTTTGGGCCTTACTTTCCCAAGCTAATGACTCTCTCTTGCGTACCTCTCATTTCCTTTCCCAATTTTTCTTCTCCTCTCTTATTTGACTGTTAAAATCCTTCTTGAGCTCTTCCAAGGCTTTTTTGTCTTGAGACTAGTTCATATTTCCCTTCAAAGTTTTGGATGTGGGTATATTGACAATTTTGTCCTCTTCTGAATTTGTGATTTGAGCTTCCTTGTCCCCATAAAAAGAATGTATGATATCTGGGGGCAGCTAGGTGGTGCAGTAGATAGAGCACCAATCCTGGAGTCAGAAGGACCTGAGTTCAAATCCTGACTCAGACACATAACACATACTACCTGTGTGACCCTGGGCAAGTCACTTAACCCCATTATTTGGCATAACAAAAGAATGTATGGTCATTGTCCATGTCTGCTATCTGCCCATGGGGATTGCCTATTTCCTGGCTTTTAAAGTTGAGCTCTCCTGCTGGGGTGCAGGGGGCACTGACACAAGCTTCTTGTGCTAGGAGTCCAGGACTTGGTCACTGGCTTTGTGTGCTGGGGCCTCAGGTTCTGGCAGCTGAAGGCTATAGGGGTCTGTCAGCTTAGCTGGTACTGAGCTGGGGTCATTATCACTTGAGTTCTCAGGGTGGGGGTGGGAAGTCTGGCCCCTGGAGGATGCCTACTCATCTGGGCTTCTCTAAAGCATTTGAATGTGTCACTACTGGAGGATGTCTGCCAGCCTGGAGTTTTGCTGAAGCACCAGGAGATTTGGCTGCTGGAGAATGGCAGTTTACTCGGTGGTTTTCTGAGCTAGTGTTTACTGGCTCCCCTGTCTGTGATGAGGCACTCAGAGGTGAGGGGGGCTTAGTGTTGGCACTTGCCTGTTCCACCACCCTGGGGCTCAGGACATCCACCTGGTTTGCTGAGGTGGGGCTTGCTGCTGGCTTCCTGGGATGTGTGCCATCCTGTACTGCTCCCTCTCCCCCAGAGCAAGAGGGACCTTTACCGTTAATCCCCCAAGCTTACTGGGTTACAAGACTGTTGCACCCCATCTTTCTGCTGGCTCAGTTGTTACAGGGTTTTTCCCAGGGTGATATTTTCTTTTTTTTTTCTTTTTTTTTTTTGGCTAGGCAATGGGGTTAAGTGACTTGCCCAAAGTCACACAGCTAATAAGTGTTACGTGTCTGAGGTCGGATTTGAACTCAGGTCCTCCTGAATGCAGGGTCGGTGCTTCATCCACTGCACAACCTAGCTGTCCCCCAAGGTGATATTTTCTGGGCTATCAGAGGTCAATAAGGAAGGGTGAGAGTGACTTACTTGTTACTCTGTCATTTTGGCTCCCACAAGTCACTTTCAAGCATTCTTGATGAAAATACCATAGCTGAATAGAAAATCCAAATTTAAAATACAAGACTCAAGAGAAACATAAAAAGGTAAACAGGAAAATGAAGTCATTAGGGACTTAATAAGGTTAAACTGTTTACATGGCTACATGGGAAGATGATACTTTTAACTCATAAGAATTTTCTCATTATTAGGGCAATTAGAAGAAGTACAAAAGAAAGAGGACACAGGTGTGAGTTGATTATGAAGGAATGATATCTAAAAATAAAATTAAGGGGTGAGAGAGAAATATATTAGGAGAAAGATAAAGGGAGAGGTAGAATGGGGTAAATATCTCACATAAAAGAGGCAAGAAAAAGTTTTTACAATGGAGTGGAAGAGGAGGGGAAGGTGAGAGGAAGTGGGCGAACCTTACTCTCATCAGAATTGACTCAAAAAAGGAATAACATATACACTCAGTTGCATATAGAAATCTATCCTACCCTATAGGAAAGTAGGAGAAGAAAGGGGAAAGAGGAAGGGGGTGAGAGAAGGGAGGGTAGATTGGGAGATGTGGTAGTCAGAAGGAAACCACTTTTGAGGAGGGGAAAATGGTAAAGGAAAGAGAGAATAGAATAAAGGTGGGAGGGATAAGATGGAGAAAAATAGTTACAATTGTATATGTGAAAAAAATAATCAAGTTTCTCTGATAAAAGTCTCATTTCAATTTATAAAAATAAAAGCCATTTACCATTTGATAAATGATCAAATGATATGAGTAGTTTTCAGATGAAGCAATCAAAGCTATCTATAGCATATGAAAAAAAATTCTCTAACTCACTATTGATTGGAGAAATACAAATTAAAACAATCCTGAAGAACTACCTTATACCTTTTAGATTGGCTAACAGGACAGAAAAGGAGACTGAAAAATGTTGGAGGGGATGTGAGGAAAATGAGACATTAATGTACTGTTGGTGAGTTGTTGACTGATTCAACCGTTCTGTAGGGCAATTTAGAACTATGCCTAAAGGGCTATAAAAATCATGCATACTCTTTGACCTAATAATACTAGTACTAGATCCATATCCAAAAAAAAAAAAAAGATAAAAACAACCAAAAGGAAAAAAAAAAGGAAAAGGACCTAGATGTACAAAATATATATAGCATCTCTTTTCTGGTGCCAAAGAATTGGAAATTGAAGGGATGTCCATCATTTGGGGAATGGCTGAACAAATTGTGGCATGTGATTATAACGGAAGACTATTGTGCTATATGATATGATGAACAGGATGTCCTCAGAAAATCCTGGAAAGACTTACATGAGCTGATGCAAAGTGAAATGTGCTGTGTACAGAATAATAGAAATATTGTAAGATGATCAGCTTTGAATGATTTAGCTATGCTCGGTAATACAATGATTAAAGACAACTCTGAAGGACTTATGATGAAAAATTCTATCCATCCCAGAAAAAGAACTGATGGTATCTGAATTGACTATATATTTTAAAAAAGTTTTCTTTCATTCTTTTTTTTGTCTATGTTTTCTTTCATACCATGACCATCATGGAAATGTTTTCCGTGATCACACATGTATAATCTATATCAGATTGCTTGCCTTGCCTTCTCGATCAAGGAAGGTACAGAGGGAGGGAGAAAATTTGGACCTCAAAGCTTTAAAATGAATGTTAAAAATTATTTTTTTATGTACAACTCTGGAAAAATAAAATACTAAACAAAAAAAGGAAAAATTATACTTGTTAGTGGTACACAAAGTCTTTTTGTTCTCACTAAAATATTGCTAACAATTATATTTTAGTGATAGCAATATGCTTCCTTATTGCTGAAAATTTTGCTTTAGTACTTTGTGATACAATGATTCAAAGTTGCAATTATGAGTTAAGTTTGTTTTGATGCTTGATTTTAATAACTGACATAGCTAAAATGATAATTTCCTATACACATATCTGCATGTATGTATACATACATATATATACATATGCAAATATATATAAATACATATATATATATAATCTCCAAATGAAAGAAATAAATTGTTGAATATACTTATTAAATCATTCACCAACTATGCAAATGAAATTGCAATTATGAAATTCAGATAGTAAATTTCTATCTTCCCTCATGATTGTTTTTACAATCAGTCTGAAGGTGTTGTTGCATTTTAACAAATTAATCCAAAATCCAATGAAATTCTTAATTTGGAAGATTTTTTTTAAAAAATCAGAAAAAAATCTATTTATGAGTGCTTTTAATGTATAGAAATGAGACTTTTAAAAGGTGACACAATAATTAATACAACCATTTTCCAGACCATGGAGAGAGCAAGTATCCAAAAAGAAAGGGGGTCAACATTGGCAAATGCAATGAAGAGACCAAGAAGGCTAAAGACTGAGAAAAGATCTTTAGACCTGGCAATTAAGAGATTATTGGCAATTTAGGAAAGAGCAGTTTTAGTGAAGTGAGGAGTCAAAAATGATGTCATTGATCCTCTTCAAAAACAAAAGACAAACAACACCAATATGTCATGGTTACAAAATAGTTCTCTGGATGAAGAGTTTATGGAAACCTCTACCTGCAGAAAAAAATCAGATAGAATTGATTATGCATTGTTTTAAAGGAAAATAAAATTTTTTGAAAAAAAAGTATATTAGCTGTTTTGCTGTGCTTGGTGATATAAATAAATGGGTGATTGACAGTGACTTCATTTTTGTATTGCATAAACTATAAGCCTAGCACCTCTACAGAATCACTATCACCTTCTGCTATTTCTAACAGCTTCTGTGAATAACATTTGACAAAGCTATTCCCTTAGTCTCTGACAGCTCTGAGAAAATATTTGTGTTTTCAAAGACATTTTTCATTCTGTGGTTCTCCACACCTGTCTTAAGGTTGATAATCTTTTCTACTTTAAAGATGGAAAAGGAGGTTTCACTTTCTCACTGGACATTTTTTTCTTGGGTTGGTCCACTGGTGCCATCTTTGTACCAAATTATTTTCATCCTTTTCTTGGAAAGGTGAACAATTCTCCACTTCTCTGGGTAGGATTATGAGGATGATCAAGTAATTAATTTGGAAGAGAAGCTCAGAATTTTATAACTTCAGTCTTTCTTGGAGCTTTGAGAAAATATAGTTTCTATACTCATGACCTGAATTGGTTTAATTCTACTTTTTTGATTCTTAAAGGACATTTTTTGTCCTTAAACATATTTGTGTTTTTCAAAAATTACCAGACAGGGAGGTCACAGGAATAACATAGGAATATTATGCCTTAATTTCAACAAATTACTTCACAAACTTGCTCATACTGTATTTGTTAACAAGTTGGAGAGAGGTCAGCTAAATCTGAGGTAGTAGATGTATTTATACAAGATATCTCAAAAATTTTACCCCAGTTTTGAGCTTTAAGAACTTGATAATCATAAATACTACCAACAAACAATAATAACATTTGAAAGGTTAATTAACTTTTAAATCGGTATTTTCTTAATATGATTCAACAGAACCATCATCTGATGCTATACATATCACTCTAGGCAATTTTTGAGCATTGTAAAATTTTTCATATTTCTGCCTCATTGAAAGGATTAAATGTGTGATCTCAGGCTTAAGATTTTCCAAAAAATGGAGTTTTGATGTGTGTGTAACAGTTGTGCTATATGGAAATAGGCTGGTGACCAAAGTGGCTAAACAAGAGGTGACAAGAAGGAATAGAAGCTTGGCAGAGGTGGAGTGAACTGTTTTGACAAGAAAATTGGAAACTTCATTTCTGGATGCAAAAAGTAAGCAAGAGAAGTGAAGATAGATGAAGACATAGAGAGATGTTATAATATGGAGAAGATGAGTTGATAGAGCTCCTGGGACAATAACTTAGTCTTCTCTAATAAAATAAGAGGCAAGGTCATCTGTCAAGACAGTGAACAATAGAGCAGAAGACTTGGAGATAGGTGAGGTTTTAAACAGCTTTTGTAGGAAGTGTGGTAGGGTAAGAAATGAGTCAAATTATGATTGCACAGCAGTGATATCTCAAATGAGGTTAGATGGAATAAATTTGTAGAGGACCTAATTATCAGGGTTTCAGAATTTCCTCCAAAAACAATAAGTAAAGAAGGTAGATGGAGAATCTAGGGTAAAGGATTATCAGGGAGAGAAAAGCCTAAGGTGAGGGTGTCATGAAATTCAAACACGAAACAAAGCACATCAATGAAATTGCTAACCATAACATCAATGCTATAGAAGGTGTGAAGCAAAGCCAGAATACAGATAATAGACTAAGTGAATAGGAACCTGAAGTCAAGATGAGCTCAAAAAGTAGGTTCAGGAAAAGTGAAGTCATGGAAAATATAGAAAGAAACAAGGTAGTAGTTAGAAAGAAGAATTTCAGAATTCAAGGTTTCAGAGGCTGAGGAATTTCTAATAAAAGAGAATCTTATAGATGCCTCCAGTGTGTGGGAGACTTTGATTTGAAATGTACCAATATTTTAAATTTACAGGAAAGATTAGTTAAATCACACTTGAAAGGTTCAATTACATTTTGCAAATATATATTAAGTGAGATAAACTTTTGGTTAATTTGATTTAAAAAAAAGAAAGAAGAAAACCAAATTGCCAGCATCAAAAATGAAAAGGATGAATTCATCACCAATGAAGAGTAAATTAAAACAATAATTAGGAGCTTTTTTTGCCCAACTGTATGCCAATAAATCTGACAATCTAAATGAAATGGATGAATATTTACAAAAACATAAATTGCTCAGATAAACAGAAGAGAAAATAAAATTCTTAAATAACCTAATTTCGGAAAAAAGAAAGTGAATAGGCCATCAATGAACTCCCTAAGAAAAAATCTCCAGGGCCAAATGGATTACAAGTGCATTCTACCAAACATTTGAAAAACAACTAATTCCAGTGTTATATAAACTATTTGAAAAATAGGCAAAGGATTCCTACCAAATTCCTTTTATGACACAAATGTAGTACTGATACCTAAAGCAGAAAGAGACAAAACAGAGAAAGAAAATTATAGACCAATTTTCCTAATGAATATTGATGCAAAAATTTAAAATAAAATATTAGCAAAAATATTACAGAAATTTTTCATAGAGATAATATACTATGACAATGTAGTATTTATGCCAGGAATAGTTGGTCAATATCAGGAAAACTATCAGCATAACCAAGTATATCATTAACAAAACCATATGATTATTTCAATAGATGCAGAAAAAGCTTTTGACACTATACAGCACCCATTCCTATTAAAAGCCCTAGAGAACATAGGAATAAATGGAGTTTTCTTTAAAATGATAAGCAGTGTCTATCTAAAACCATCAGCGAGCATTATATGTAATGGGAATAAGCTAGAAACATTTCCAATAAGATCAAGGATGAAACAAGGATGCCCATTGTCACCACTATCATTCAATATTGTACTAGAGATGTTAGCATTAGCAATAAGAGATAAAAAAGAAATTGAAGGAATTAGAATAAGCAATGAGAAAACAAAGCTATCACTCTTTGCAGATGATATGCTGGTATACTTAGAGAATCCTAGAAAATCAACTAAAATAACTACTTGAAACAATTAAGAACTTTAGCAAAGTTTCAAGATAAAAAATAAACCCACATAAATCATCAATATTTCTATATGTTGTCAACAAAGCCCAGCAACAAGAGATAGAAAGAGAAATTTCAATTAAAATAATTGTAGACAATATAAAATATTTGGGAGTTTAACTGCCAAGGCAAATCCAGGAACTATGTGAACATGATTATAAAACTCTTTTCACACAAATAAAGTCAGATGTGAACAATTGGAAAAATATTGATTGCTCATGGGCTAATATAATAAAAATGACAATTCTACATAAATCACTTATTCAGTGCCATACCAAATTCCTAAAAAAAAAAAAATTTTATAGAGCAAGAAAAGTCATTACAAAATTCAAGTGAAAGAAGAAAAGATCAAGGATATCAAGGGCATTAATGGGAAAAAAGCAAAAGAAACTGGCCTAGCAGTGCCAGATCTAAAACTATATTATAAAGTGGCAATCATCAAAACTATTTGGTGTTGGCTAAGAAATAGAGTGGTGGATCAGTGGAATAGATTGGGTACACATGACACAATAGTAAATGATTATAGTAATCTACTGTTTGAAAACCCAAAGACTCCAGCTTTTGGGATAAGAACTCAATATTTGATAAAAACTGGTGGGAAAACTGGAAAAGAGTATGGCAGAAACTAGGTATAGACCAGTAAATCACATCATATACCAAGATAAGGTTGAAATGGTACATGATTTAGACATAAGGGATGATACCTTAAGCAAAGTAGGAGAGCAAGGAATTGTTTACCTGTCAGATCTATGGAGAAGGGAAGAACTTTTGACCAAGCAAGAGATAGAGCACACTATGAATTTCAAAATGAATTATTTTAATTATATTAAATTTAAAAGGTTCTGCACAAACAAAACCAATACAATCAATATTAGAAAGAAAATGGAAAGCTGGGAAATAATTTTCACTGCCAGTGTTTTTGATAAGGCCTCATTTCTCAAACATATAAAAAATACAGTCAAATTTATAAGAATACAAGTGATTCCCCAATTGGTAAATGGTCAAAAGATATGAATAGGCAGATGAAGATGAAGAAATTAAAGCTATCTGTAACCACATGAAAAAATGCTCTAAATCAATATTGATTACAGAAAAGCAATTTAAAACAACTTTGAGGAACAATCTGACACCTATTAGTTTAGATAATATGACAGAAAAAGAAAATGATAAATGTTTGAGAAGATGTGGGAGAATTGGAACACTAATGCATTGTTGGTGGAGTTGTGAACTGATTCAACTATTCTGGAGAGCAATTTAGAACTATACCCAATGCATACCCTTTGATCTAGCAATGCCACTACTACGTCTGTATCCAAAATAGATCATAAAAAAGGGAAAAGCACCCATACGTACAAAAATATTTATAGCAGCTCTTTTTGTGATGGTAAAGAATTGGAAATAAAGGAGATGTTCATTGATTGTGGAATTGACTGAACAATTGTAGTATATGAATGTAATGGAATGCTATTGTTCTATAAGAAATAATGAATAGTCAGATTTCAGAAAAAAAAAACCCTGCAAAGACTTACATGAAATGGTACTGAGTGAAGTGAGTAGAACCAGGAGAACATTGTACATAGCAACAGCAACATTGTGTGATGATTAACTATGATAGACTTCGTTCTTTCCAGCAAATCAATGATCCAAGACCATTTTCAAAAGACTCGTGATGGAAAACGCTAACCATATCAGAGAAAGAACTATAGAGTCTGAATGCAGATTGAAGCATACTATTTTCACTTTTTTATTTGTTTTTTTTAATTTCTATTGGTTTTTCCCTTTTGTTCTGATTCTTCTTTCACAACATGACTGATGTGGAAATAACGTGATTGTACATGCATAACTTATTTGCTTGCTATCTTAGGGAAGGGTCAGGGAAGGGAGGAAAGGAGAAAAAAATCGGAGCTCAAAAGTTTACAAAAGTGAATGTTGAAAACTATCTTTCCATATAATTGGAAAACATTAAATAATATTAATGAAAAAAAGTGTGGAACACAGTCCTAATTAATGGAGGGAATAGGAAGTTTGGATAAGACATTGTCTGCCTTCAAAGACATTGTCTGACTTCATGTACCTCATGATCTGGCAAGGGAATAGGGTACATAGGTAATCATATTACAAAAACAATGCATGATAAATATATCAAGGAAGGAAAACAAATACAACAATCACTTTATTATTTATTTGATTTATTTTAGCCCTTACAGACATATGATCTTCATTTAATCACAACTGTTAATAGGTATATTTAAGGAATAGGCAAAGAAGTAGAAAGGATTTCTTATTTACATTATGTAAATTTCCATTCTGGCTAATTTTCATCCTATAGTTTAGTAATCGTTCTGATCTTTCAAATTGTGCTCAAGGATTTAGAAAAAAATGTCTTTTCAGATTTCACGCTTAACAGAAAGAATTCGTATTTGTAATTTTATCATTATTTTTAGTGTTAAAGAAATAAGATTGTTTATCCTCTACTGAGAAATTTTTTTCCAATCACACATTATTAGCCAAACTATATAAATATTACATATGAAATTAAAAAAAGATATACTCCCTCTTCCAAACCCTTATTGCAAAGAGGAACCTTTCCATCGGTATTACCTAGAATCAGAAATTTAGAGGCAACAGCAATAAAATCATGTGATCCAGTCTTTAATTTCTGAATTGGCTTTCCCTCAAACCACTGAAAGTACATGGCTGTCTCGTAGAAACAAGTGTGGGGGAAGATCAATAACCAATTCCAGGGTTAAACAACAAAATACCTTGCTTAAACTTTCCTTGTTTCTAGACAAAGTCCCTTGTTACAGTTGAAACTAATTTCCTCATTAAGTACCTTCAGTGAAGATAAGAACATTACCTCAGGACTATTAATTGTGTCTTCTTAAGAACAACAATGCCCTGGGGATTCAACTGTATTGGGTGACACCAATATTTTTTTTCCTATCCTACTTTGCCTAAATAATCACTCTATAATCTGTATCTCAGAAGTCATCTATTCTTCCTTACACATTTTCCCTACTGACTTTTTTGGGGGAGGAGGGAAGTAACTATTTCTCTAATTTGGCAATATTGAATATTAGTCCAGCTCACTATGATTCACTGACTAGTATTTGATACAACCTACAAATATAGATAGATAGATGGATAGACAGATCTATATCTATATTATTTATATCCTAATTCAAATAAGATACTGTTGCCAAGAGTTGGAAATATGTCCTGGGCAAGGGGTATTAAGAGTCAACTTTATATCAAGCGGCCAGACACTGTTTTATCTTACTTGAGATTAATATCCATACTTATTAGAAAAATATTTACTCAGATAGATGAAAATGCAGAGAGAAGAGTAAATGATCACAGTGAAATATTCTCAAAGAACACCAAGAGCATTTTTTAAAAGTTTACCTTGTTCATTCAACTTACTATTCAATAGAAATAGTTTTCTCAAAACCTTCCATTAATACAGGGTTATCCTTAGAGCAACATTGACCACTAAAGGCACTTCTGCAGACTTTACATGGACCGTTTCAATAGTAAATGTTTTCACTGACCTGAGGAAATGTCGATTTGATTCTTTTTGTTTAATGTGACGTTGATACGGACACCAACTTTGCTCTCAGTGAGGTCAATCTCCACATTCCCTAAACCATCTGCGAAGTTGCTGAAGAGCAAAAGGCCATTGGGATTCCATGTCCTGAACTGGAAACTGACTGAAAATAGATCCTGGTTGGGGCGGCCAAGTACCTCCAGGTAACTTGTGGCATTGAAGAACACAGGGACTGTATGTGGCTCCACACAAGAAAAACTTAAATTTCCCTTAAAGCAAAATTAAATAAATAAATAAATAAATAAACAAGCAAACAAACAAACAAAACAACTTCATGTACCTACTGAAGATAACCAATTAATTTTGTAATCCAGTGGTATACTTATAAACCCCCATTTCAAACCAAAGCATTAACTTATCCCAAATACCCTCTGATATACTTGAGACCACGGCATGAAGATGGATGATTGACTATTTCTTCATGAATCTACATTCTGTGTCATTAACATCACATTTAGAAGCCTTTCAAGCCAAGGTATACAACATAGCCCCACTACTTGTGGAAGAGGGAGACATGATATTATTCGATTCATTAGTTAGACAAATGTGATCTGTGTACATTGATGACTTTGTGTGTGTCTCTGTGTGTGTGTGTGCGTGCATGGTGTGTACATGTGTAAGGATGCCATTCTGTTGGAGGGAAGATATCAGATATGCTTCTGGAGTATTCATTTCTGATTCTTGATACATCTTCCCATGGTGACAGTATGATTCATGAACACAGTGTGGAGGGATAGGTGTCATTGCCCTCTATTGAACATTAGCTGGATTATAACAGATACACTCATTAATATATCATTTACCACTCTCAGATGAACAGAAAGAATAGCACTTTTGTTTCACTGTGTGGAAAGCTGACATTTTAGAGCAAAAGTTCTTGTTTCACTTTCAGAACCAAGATGTATGAGCTCTTACTTTGACACTGATCATCACTGTTAATGCTGCGCCCCCTTACCCTTTCCCCAGATTCATAGCACTAATTTTGAAAGTGCTAAAGAATCATGATACTGGAACTGTGATGCAGGAGAATACTTGATTTTGAATCAGATGTCCTGGATGTGAATTACAGTTTTGCAACTTATGACCTGTGTGAATTTGGACTAAGAATTTCCTCTATCTGCAAGCTGTCTGTCAACCTTTCTTTTATTCTGCATAATACTTTTCAGTATGATGAAAACATCATTCAGAATATGTAATTATAAGAATTTAAATTTAAGAGTATTTGAGGTAAAAACAACCTTGGAGGCCTAGTATTACTCCCCCATGTAGCAAATGATGGAAGTGAAGTCCAGTGACTTGGTCAAGGTCACTAACTTTGTTAGAAACAGAGGCAATAGGAGAACCCAAGTCTCCTGATCACCATTTTATTGCTCTTTTTATTGTTAATATTTTAATGACTTTTTTTTAAAGCTCATAAAATGACAATTCAGTATTCTAAAATATTCCAAGCTTCACTCTACTTGGCCACAAACTAAGCAGGGTTTTTTTTTTTTTTTTGGTCTGTTTGTTTTTTTGTTTTCTGTTTCTTTTTTTTTAAAAGAGAATTTCTTACTGTGGTAAATAGGTTCTCAGGGAAATTCATTAATTCATTCAGATCACTAAAAGATCAGGAAGAAAATTATTCAAATCTCTGGTGGGCTGAAATACAACCAGATTCAATTACACCTAAAGTTTCATTCTATAATATTTATTTGTGGTTCATACAGTAAAACAAATTCATAGGAAAGCCTATGTTATATCAGTTATATCTGTAGCTAGGGTAGGGGGACTAAACATGGCCACAATTCACTGACACATGGGTGGAGGCAGCTTTTTCTTGTAGCAGTCATCTGTTTTGCTATTTCCACATTTCATTGTCTGTTTCCTCACCCTGCCCTAGGCCATTTCTTCACAGTGGGTCTCATAATCATGGTATTGTCTGTCTCCCGTGGCCTTATTTTTCCCAGTACTTTCCTTCTTCCACTTTTTCCTTGGGGTTGAGGAGTTGATAATCAGTGACTATGTCCTTAAGGCATGGACTGGACTTTCTGAGAAGATGAGATATCTCTTTTCATGTATGGCTACAACTGGACAGATTGTCTTCCATGACAGATTAACCAACGTTCATAATTGAATTTGCCCAAAGTGTAAGAGATAATAGTTAAAGTTTTGATAACAATGCTCTTTTGTATCCCAATAAATAATCTTGCATAGATGAGGCGATTAGGTGATTTAATTTCATTCCAAATCTTGCTTTCCAGGCAGTAATATTTTAGCACTGTTCTCATGTATGCCACTGCTATATGTATGCTGCCCTGGTAATTTGACAGACTAATATATATGGCTTAGCAAATGGGATTATGTTCAGACAGCCTGACAATAATTCACAAATTCAGGGTCTACACATAAAAAAGTGAAAGAGGCAATTAAACCAATGGTCTTTGCTGAGAAAGATTTTGATAACTTGAGGGAAAAGTATTATCTTTGCTGAAATTATTTGGATAAATTGCCTTGGCTCCATTCAATTTTAGTGTGTAGATAGTCTCTAAAGATGACATTTTCATACTGTCCTTCAGATTTGTTTTTCCCTCCAAACACTTGTATACCCTAAAATGTCATGGGTCTTTCACGCCTATGCAAAACCTCAGCACATTAATGATCAGATCTAAAGCTTCATGTCTCTTTGAATTAATATTCAAATTAAATTTACTTTAAACCTTCACAGATGATTATTTTAAAATATTTCCTTTTAGTGATGAAAGGGATTGTTTTTGCATATTAACTGGGCTCTTGGACCTGACCATGTACTTGAATCATAAGAACTGTCTCTATGGCAAAGTAAAAGGTTTTTCTTAAGTGATCAGTGGCAAACTCTGCAGCCTGGATGTAATGAGGGAAAGTGGCAGTGTGTTTTGGGTGTCAATCTTTCACTGAAATGTCAGCCTCTGGCATCTTTGAAAGCAAGTCTCATGCACAAATATTTGCTCTTGTCTAGAAGTTCTTTCTATATAATCCCCCACTTCTCTTTGTTTTGCCTAGAGCTTTCAGAATGAATTTAAATTCTGGCTCTAAATTTCATTCTACTGCTGGGAATGTAGTGTGTGTGTGTATGTGTGTGTATGTATGTGTGTATGTATGTGTGTGTGTGTGTGTGCATTCCTCCCTATGCGTATATTTGTTTATGTGTATTTTAAGTGGTTATGATTATAGAATATCCTCACTTCCTTTTATATTCCATACACTTAGCTATACAGGAGCACTTACATATATTTTGTGAGGTCTTTTGCATAGACTTCACACTTTACATAGATCTGTGAATCAAATGAAAGTGGCTAAGGAACCAATCAGAGGGAGTCAGAAGGTGTTTAATAAATGTTCATCCATTGACTCATACAAAAAAAACTCAATGAAATATGACAGAAATAATATTTTGAAATGGCAGTGCCAGTCATAGATACTTGCTCCCATGTTTAGAAATTTTTAGGTAATAAATGAGGATAAGAACAGTTTCATTTGTCTCTTTTTTGCCCAGTAGCTTACAGAGTGCTAGGAACAAAGCAGGTGCTTAATAAATTCATGAAAAATGACTAAACAATTTATTTCTGCATAAATGGGGGACTGAAATGGATTGTCCACACTATTATATTAGTCCCCCAGGGTTAAAAATGATCATCGCTATGAATAATTATGTTCATAGCTAGAACATATAGAGCACTTGAAGGTTTATAAAGTGCTTTATATATGTTATCTCATTAGTCTTCAAAATGATCCTGTGAATTAAGTACTATTTTTATCCCCATTTCATAGATGAGGATACTGAAATAAAGAGGGATTCAGTGATTTACTCAGGGTCATATAGCATAGAAGTGACTGAGGCCAGAATACAACTGAAGGCTTTTTAATTCAAAATTCAGTAATCTATCTACTCTGATATCTAGTTGTATTTGACTATATACAGTTATAGATTATACCCTCATATAAAACAACCTTATATTTAAATTACTTCACCAGAAATTTTCTTTTAAATTTCAATTTCAACAAATAGATCAAGTCCAACAGTATTTTATTTTTTAAGGTTGGAGTGATTTTTTTCTCTTGTCATCAGAAGTTAGTGACTTTTATATTTAAACATTGTAGTAAATTCAGTCATATTGAAGCTCTGAACTGACCCCTGTTTAGGCCCTAAGGGATTTCTAGTTGCCTGATACTTTTATGTTTATCTCATGGTCCAGTACCTGGGCAGTAGACACTAGTTGTTCTCGGAAGCACAAAGGCTCACATTATTGTTAAAGTTTTAAAAGACTTTCATTCTACCCTTTCCCATTGATATAGCTATGGTGAATCCTAAGTTTCCCATAAAATACAGAGATTAAGAGGGTCCACTTTTGATGAAGGCCTGGTCCTAGTTTAGAGAATTCACACCAAAATTAGAGATACGGAAGTGGTCTAGGCACCAGCCCCCAAATTTTTAAGTTGTTTTGTTGGAAAATGTTACCCTGGTGACGCCACCTTCAACACAGGTATAAATGGTATTTTAAATGGTTCTCTTTTAAAATTTAAATTGTTTGACTTTCCTACTAAAATTTTTCTTCTCCTCTTATAGAACATGAAAACAAAAGAACTGTGTTTTTTTAAACTTTTTTTCATATATTGCATTGCATAAAACATTTTAAATATAATGTCATTTAAAATGCATTTGCAAATAGGGATCTATATGTAAAATTGCAACTGGACTAGGAGACCACAGAATATATGGTTCCAAGTTATCCCCTATGGTTGATATATTTTTACTCTTTGTAGAAGAACTTGAAAATACTACTTGTTTGTGTCTCACATTAATGAGATCCACTAATGTGTTTTTAGCCTAATTCAGCTACAGTCACCTAAACCTGAGGTGTGTCAGGAGTGTAAGCATCACTTTATGACCTAAAATAATATGGGCTGCTTCAGGAATAGTAATCTTTTAATTTCATTAGAAATCTTCAAACAACACCTGGAGTGACCACTTGTTGCATATGTTATAGTTTACAGAGGATTGTCTTTCACAATAGATCTAGTTGATTGTCTTAAAGGTCCCTTAAAACCCTTAAGATATGTGAATGGTAATAATACTGAGGTTTCTTTCTATCTCATATGTTTGTTGCATATTGAAGCACAAGCTTTAAAAAGCTTAAAGTTCTTCACAAATGTAAGTTATTATTTTCCTAATTCCTGCTTTTGGGCTCCAATACCACAAATCCTCCCTACTTCTCCATGATAAATTACTAGTTCAGACAAGTGACCATCTTTCATTTATCTATAGAATAAAATTCATTAAACAGACAGGGCTTACCACATTGGAAGGCTCTAACTTCTTCCTCTTGGCAAGATCAGTAATATTATTCCCATTGTAGTTAATGCTTTCCATGCATCCTTTGAAATTCTTTCTACTGTTGGAACTTGGCTTCCCAGAAAAAGGCAGACCTCCAAAGGTTATCTTTGAGAAAGATGAAGATGTACAGAATTCAATATAAATACAATTTTAAAATAGCATCAGGAAAAAGTAGATACATTACCCAGTGATGGAGGCTAGTCACAGAATAAAATGTGGACAAACCTCTTTATATTGGAAACGATATCAAAATACCCTTCTCCCATTTACTAGGAAAGTCTTTGTACATTAAAATAAATCTTCCCTAAAGAAAATATTACTGAGGGTAATATAATTTCAAAAAGAATTAGGTCACAACCAATATCATATAATTGGGTGGTATTATTCTGTACTTGTTGCTGTAGGTTTTTTTTTTTTTAAAGTTTTAATTGAAAAAGTTTTCTGAGAATTTATGAACAGGGTGAAAAAGTCAAGGTGCTTTTGCCATACAGTCTCTTTGTTAATATTTGAAAGTCAAGGGTGGCATATTCTCTTTAATTATGTAAAGTATTCATAATATCATGAAAGAGGCAAATATTGAATCTAGTAAAGAAACTAGAGTAAGACTTTGATAACACAGAAGTGAATCACTGGTTTAGTAGCAGATAAAAAGGACAGTGGTTATATATATGCATGCATGCATGTGTATACATGTATATAACACATATACATACACACAAAGACATATACAATGCGCATGCAGATGTGTATATGCATATAGCATATTCTATGTATATAGGATTTGACATTGTAGAATGCATATACACACAAACACATACATGCATTTTATACATGTATGTGCGTACATGTGCGTGTGTATGCATACACATCCCTATACGCATACACACACATGCAGGCACATATTATGTACATATATGCATATATTCTATTCCATATATATAAATTTGACATTACAGAATATACACATATAAACACACATGTGTATATAGTCTCCCCTCCCCATCCCATACACACAAACACATACACAGACACACACATGAATTTGATATTGTGGAAAATACATATATATGTGTATATGTGTGTGTGCATGAGTGCATGTGCCTGTATGTGTATATGTAACATATATATGTTATATATACACATGTGTGTATATATATACATATATACATATATAAAACATTGTGGAATAGATACATATTTATACACACATATCTGTATCTAGATCAATAGATAGATAGATAGATAGATAGATATTTCCAATCAGAATAATTTAAATGTTTACATCTACCTTCAAATTTTTGAAGGACTAAAATATGGAGGAAGTGCTTTTGTTGTTAACTTTTCTCTTACAGGGCAGAACTAGTTTTCTTCCATGGTATAAACAGGATTCTTGTTTAAGTCTAGATTACACTGGATGACCTCTGAGATACCTCCCAATTCTAAGACTGTTTTATTCTATGAAAATACTGAAGAATCTATGAGTATGAATGCATGACAGAATGTCCAAGGGGCAACTCTAACTCTATGGAGATGTATGGGGAACTACTAAACTTGGCTGAAAAAAGATGTTTTTTGCAGTGTTGTGTTTATAAGATAACAAACTGAACTCTTGTTTCAGTACCTTGACAAGCAAAACAAGCCAGAAAAATAAGAACAAGTACAACAACAGCAGCAACAAGAAAACTGACTGCTCATGTAACAATTATGAGATGCTCAATTGTTAAAACTTCCCAATAGCGTAAAAAGATTGAGGCTACAATTGAAATCTTGAGCCCTAGTGGATCTCATTTACTCTAGTGGGATTAGGTTATCCTCTCAAATTTCATTTGTATGAAAGAAAGGCATCCAATACCACCTCTGCCTTTAAGGCCAGTGTCAACTCTAGGCAATCATTTGACATCTCTGGGCCTCAGCTATTTCACATGAAAAATGAAAGGGACAAACTACAAGACCTTTCCAATTTTATATCCTATAAATCTGTACCTATAAAAGTTTGCATCTGGGGGATAGGTAGTAAATGAAACTTTTTTGTGTGAGGCAGTTGGGGTTAAGTGTCTGGGCCAGGGTCACATAGCTAGTAAATGTCAAGTGTCTGAGGCCAGATTTGAACTCACGTCCTCCTGACTCCAAGGCTGGAGCTTTATCCACTGTGCCATCTAGCTGCCCTTGTAAATGAAACTTTTGGACTAAGAAGCCTTTGTAAATTTGAATTATATTGCTGTTGATGTTCAGTCCAATCTTCCTTTCCTCTCCTCTTGCAATACAAAAAATTACTAGTGCTATGTGTTAAAAAATGATGGTAATTTAACTTGTGGACTTCACAAGGTGAAGAACCCTCTCAAATATTCTACTGTTCTAAAGTCAGAAGTTATTTCCAGCTCTGCTTTGGAAAAATGTCAAAAGTCAAGTTGAATTTTCAGATTATGCCCCTGAATTGTCCCAGGTGGTCTAGTACTCTTTTAACATTTAGATTCAAACAAAGATGAATTTAGCCCTGTAAACACTGAGAGTTTTTATTGTTGGGGGCAGATAGCTTATAGGATCCAGGTTAGCTTAGAGTCACCACCAGTTCCAAGGACCTTGGGAACCAGGAACAGATTCTATATTTTTTTTTTTTGCTCTCCACCAGCAGCTTTGTAAAATAAATAAATAAATAAGCAAATAAGAAAAAAAGTAAATAAATAAATAATTGGATTAAGTGAAATACTCTCATTTTTTACTACTACTACTACTACTACTAATACCACCAATAAAACATATAAAACAAGCTTACTAATACTAAAACATTTTAAAATGCACATTTCTATTTATTTGTTTGTTTTTGTTAGATTTTTACTTTCAGTATCAAATTCTCTCACCCTTCCAGCCCCTCCCCCAGCCATTAAGAAGGCAAGTCATCTGATACAGGGGTTTTACTTAAAGCTACTTCTTATTCTCACCATACAATGTTTTCTCTCATTTCTTTTAGATTTTTTTAAAAATAAAAATTAAGTTTAAAATGTCAGGGCTTTATATTTTAAACATAAGGCAAAGATTTCTGAATCTCAGAGGACACATGAACAAATTATGAACCACTATTGAGTATCACAGTATTGTTACATGCCTATTTAGTTTTAGGAAACTCAAATGAACAGAGCTTGGAGTAATAAGTAGAGAAAAGAAATAGAAGACATTTGAAATGCAAAGAAATGATATATGGAATGATAAGCTATATACCTCTATACATGTGTAGATACTCTCATCTAGTAGGAAAAATAGTAAAAATAATAAGAGATTCATAAATGATAAAGAAAAAAAGATTTTTTTCTAATAAGGAAACAGATTTAGACCTGGAAGAGATCTAGAAGGTCATCTAGTCCAAGCTACTCATTTTACAGATGCAGAAACTGAGATCCAGAGCAAGTGACTTGCCTAAGGTCGTACTGACATTAAGGGTTGGAGTTAGGATTTGAACCCCAGTCATTTGACTCCAGAGACAGTGGTTTTTCTATTGTTCCACATAGTCAAAGGAGAGAAAAAAAAATGGGAAAAGTAGAAAGTAACATGCATGTTTGGAAAAGAACATGGAGTTATATGGAATTGAAATGATTGCAGACCAAATAGAAAGAGTGAATTGAAGCTTACTTCCTTTCAATGTTTCTCCTCTTCTTGCCCACTCCCTCCAGAAATGAATAGCAATAAACTTGTCTTATACTCAATAGTACAATAATAACAGTAATAACAGCTAGCTAGCTTTTAGATAGCAGTTTAAGTTTGCAAAGCAATTTACTTATGCTACTTTGTTTAATAACAACACATATGCTAACATTTGAGAATAATTATTATTATTTTAAATTTATATTATTATGTTTTCCATGTACTTATACACTATGGATCACTCTAAGTTCTAGTGTAATTTTTCCCCTATATTTGCTTTCCGTAGGTAGAAAAAGTAGATGTAAATTGAATCTTCATATCATTAGCTAGTTTTTTTGACCTTTAGCAAGTCATTTAATATCTGAGTTTCATTTTTTTTTACTTTTTAAATTGAGTAGGTATAGAGAATCTCTAAGATCCCTTACAAGTCTTAACTTTAATGATTCTTTCATCAGGAATGAAATGTGATGCAGGGAATAGCAAACGAAGACCTGAGTTCTAGCTCTGGTTTGGATGTTTACTGCCCTGTGACGTATGAGGTCCCTTCTGCTTTTAAATCTATGATTCTACAACTTCTAACAGTCACTTAATCTTCGTGAGACTTTTGCCATCTCTAAAATCAAAGAAATTGATTTGAAAAGGCTAAAATGCTATGCAAATATGAATATACTATTAATCTTGACTTAGTGAGGAACATTCATATTCATAGAATGGTTGGTTGACCTCAAACCAGAATAGCTCAGCAAATAGTAACTTGGGTTGTACTGTTTAACAATATAAAATATCAGAACCCGAAGTTGATAGATTTTATTTTATAACTTAAATAGGTAATTTAATGTGTCACTTTCTAGGTGACCAAAATCTCTTTAACAAATTGTTGACCCATATATCCTCATTACAAAATCCAGGGTTACTACAATATATGATGAGGAATCAGAATAGGATAATAAAAAAAAGTTCTATTTTCCAAGGAATACTTTGAGTACAGTCATGACAGTACATTGGGTCTACTTTCTGAGTGCCAGTCTACCTAAATGCAGAGACATTCATCACCAATAGGCTAGCCATTTAATAGCAAATTATTCAGCTATAATAACCAGTGAAATAAAGAAAAATACAAAATGGTCTTCAGTCTCACATAGTTCCTTTCTACTTTTCAGGGACAGTGGCAGAAAAAAGTGAAAGAAAAGAATCACAGAGATTTCATTTTAAGTGTGAATTTTAATTTAGTTGTTGTTACTCAAAATGTAAACTGCTCATTCATTGACTAAATGGATGTACAACCAGAGGAACTGACTCATACCAATTTTGACACAATTAAAATAATTGAAATGAATAAAAGCAAAGAAGCTATTGGCTCTATAGAAGGATTGGCCACAGATTCTCCTTAAAAAGCCAATTAAAGTAGCTAGTGTGATTGGTTTCTTATTGTTGTTGGTCATGGTGATAGTGGTGGTGTTAATGTAGCCAAAGCCAACTAGGATTAAAACTTCATGGAATATGTGTTCAATCATATTACAGTGCTCATAATAAGCATTTGGAAAAGACCACTTTGTAACTAATAGTTTATACATCGATATCTGTTGCAGAGGATGAACAGATAGAAGAAATTCTAGATCCTCAAAATAAAGTTATCATATATGCTAAAACTTGTTTTCATTAGTACATTGGTGGGAATAGCTGAGGATATAAAGAAATGAACTGGTAAATAATGTCCAGGAATAAGGAATGAGAAAGCCCTAAGACTTGTGGACTATACTCAAGCTTCACACACATACCATGGATATCATTAATATCTGTGAGCCTCAGTTTCATTATCATTAAGATGAAGCAATTGAACAAGATGGCCTCCAAGGGCTCTTCAACCTCTAGATCTATGATTCTATGAAGACTTTATTTGAGAAAAGAGTTGAAGTGCACTGGATATAGTGAGCACTGGATAACTTGAAAAAATGAAATTGCTTCTATTGCAAAAGTCAGGAATTAAGTTGTTTCTGATGTAGGAATCATTCCTTAATGAACTGTGCATGTATCATCAAGCCACTGACTTGTTAGGGCAAATATAAAAATTAGTATAAAGCTATAAGACATAATGAAGATGAGAAAGAGGATATAATGCACAATTAAAATCTTATTGAACAAAGTTATAATATCTTATTTAAAGAAGTTATTGATGAAAAAACTAGGATAAGGATAGAACAAAAGAAAAAGACACAAACTATGATTGTTTCATTTAACTTATATTGCCATAACAAGACCAAAATAGATTCACAGTATCCTACATAGTAAACCCTTGCTTTACTCCACAAATGAGAAAAGACAACTGTTAAAAGAAACATCAATTTAGAATGTATATAGAATTGTAAATGTATATGGAATGTATATAGAATTGTATATAGAATGTAAAATGTATATAGAATGTACATAGAATTGTATATAGAATGTAGAATTGTAAAATCTTATATAGAAGGATGATGGATTATTAATTGTATCATCTCATAAAAGAGACAGAAATAGTAGAGGATAAAACCAGTTTAAATCAAGTTTTGCAGGAGACTCAATCTAGCAAAAGCCTTCTAAGGATATTTATGAATAGAAACAGAAAGCAGATATTTTTATATTTTTTAAACATCACCAAGTTAACCACACAAACTCTACTAACACTATTTTGAATATACTTACAGATGAGATAGCAATAGTACTGAAGAGAACAATGTACATTTATTATATTATAGCTTATGCACTCTGATGTACATTTATTCTAGTATAGCTATATTGTGTGTGTGTGTGTGTGTGTGTGACAGAGAGAGAGACAGAGACAGAGAAACAGAGAGGCAAAGACAGAGAGGCAGACAGACAGACACAGGGACAGAGAAAGAAAGGGAGAGAAACAGAGAGACAGAGAGAGAGAGATAGGGAAACAGAGATGGAGAGACATAGAGAGATATTCTTAATTGAAGTAGGACTCATTTTGCTTCTCTATGAACTGAAATAGTTGATCTAGATGACTTTTAAGTATTTTTTCCTTATTTTTTCATTCTATGATCTCCTTTTCTTAAAAGACAAAAATTTCACACCAATTTGAGGACAGTAGTAACCAAAACTCTCTCTCTCTCTCTCTCTCTCTATCTGTCTCTCCCTTTTTCTCTCTCTGTCTCCATACACATATAACATATTATATAATACTCTCTCTCTCCCTTTTTCTCTCTCTCTGTCTCCATACACATATAATATATTATATAATATATGCATACATGCACATATATGTTTGTATTACTTTATAACTATATTCGTTGTATTTATTCTTACCACTAAAGTCCTATATAGTATTAGAATTAAACTGTTTCACAGAGGTGGCTACATAGCCCATTCTTAAGAATGTGAAACATACTACAAGTCATGATATATATCTGCTTTGGTAATCAATGAAAAAAATGTACATTGAATGGAAATGCTAAAATAACCTCCATAAGTTCATTACATTAGAAACAGCTTAACACAAGATGGAATTTATAATTCTAAACACCCATCAATCCTTGAGCCATATTTAGCATGCATTATAATCACTATATAGTCCTCTGTATATATGTGTGTATATGTACATAAAGATATGAATATACACATTGAAATACATTATATACATATATACATGTGTTTATGCATATATATGTATATAAATATAGATATATATGTATATATATATACACACACACATACAAATGCACATATCTCAATTAAAATATTAAACCAGACTGAAACTTTCAGAATTTCTCAAGTGATTTTTAAGCTCATTGGACAATCATGATAACACCATGAATAATTCTTGCATTAGAATGATATTCAGAGATTGTAGAGTTCAGTTAATTCATGCTTTTCAAAAATAGCTCAAGTAATATCTATAAAAATTAAATAAACTCATAACATGTGGATGCTTGATCATTATGAAAAAAATGACTCATTTATTTGGACATGCCAAATGGCTTTTAAATTTGAAAGCTTCTGTCTTACAGTCAGGAGAAAGAATAGGTGGCATAGAGAAGCATGTGGCAGAAAGAAAACAAAATGTGAAGAAAGACATGCTTAGGTTCCATAAAATGGAGTTGTTCAATATAATCACCCCATATTATCATTATTTACATCTGTTTAATTACCTCATAATCCAAGTCCAGATAATCAAATTCTCCATTCGTCCGAAAATGTTGCAAATGCCTATCCAGAGTCAGGTTGATGTTCCGTCCATGGCGTTCAATGATAACAGAATGCCAGTGGTGATCATCTAGCAAACTTCCTGTCATCACAGATGTATGGCCATATATGGAACCAAATTGGTTGCTCCCTGATTGATGTGAAAAGACCAAGGAAATGAATGAATGGCAAACTCACTGAGGATGAGTTCATTTCACATACAATGTCATCTGTCTCCCAAAGCTGATTCTCAGTGAAGTTAGCATAGAAAATTGTAATGTAACTGTACTTAAAGTTGGTTTTGTTTGAAGTATATTTAAGGTTCTCCACAAAGGAAAGAATCTGGCCCCATTTTTTAAGCCATAAAAAGAAACTAACAAAACGTCAGTAGTATCTGTTAGCAAAAACTTAGTTGTAAAAGTCCCCAAAGTTGAAGAGTTTAATTGATGTAGTAGAAAGAGTATTGATCTTAGAGTAAAGAGATCTGGTTTCAAGTCTAGGTCCTAGTACTAACTAGCTGTATGACTATTGGTAAGCCAGTTAACTTCTTTGAACCTGTTTCCTTACTTGTGAAATGGGGATGTCATATTATCTTAATCAAAGGATTATTGTGAGGAAAGTGCTCTGTAAATGTCAATTGTATATACAGGAAATACTATTAGTTCATGTACAATTTTTAGTTGCCAAAGCAAAATACCACTTAGATTCAAAGGAGAAAGGGAATGAAAAGACCAGGAGTCTCAGAGTCTCCCTTGCTAATTGAAAAGAAGATCATACCATTTACAAAGATTTCGGAATGAACAAATACCAGGAATTTCCTTATATTTTCTTCTCCTGATATAAAAATATAAAGGACAGATAAAGGAAAAAAGAAATAGGGAAAAAAATTTATGAAAAATAATGAATATCAAGGAACACTGAAATGAGGGGAGGCCTTTTCTGAGACCAATTATTTAACAAAAAAAATGAATTATGAAGAAAGAGAAAAAAGTCCACCATCTATGGCTTTTAAGGGGAAAAGAAGTAACTGCTTTTAACATTAGAGCTCCAAGTGATTGCAGGGAAATACATGAAGCCTCCAATGACCAAAAACTTTTAATGTGTGATATAGCATAGTGCAATGGAAAAAGCCCTTGAAAATGAGTCAAGAGATCTGGATTCTAGCTCTGATTCCATGATTCACTATCTATGTGACTTTGGCAAAAATCATCTCACCTCTCTGAAATTGAGACTCCTCTCCTATCATACGAGGAGGTTAGATTAGAGCAGAGGTATCAAACAAGCTACTCATGGCAATGACACTCAGGGTTAAAATGTAATTGGGAAATATGTAATAAATATGTAATAAAATAGAAAAAATACAACAGAAAGGAGGTGTTAATTTGTAGTTTTCTAAGTGAATATGTAGCACGCAGGGATTCTTAGGTACAGTAAATAGTTTTGAGTTTGAGTTTGACACCACTGGACTAAGGGACTTTGAAAATTTCTTGAAACTATAAACCCGTGATCCTATGATCCCAAATAAAAGCACTCTTCTTAAACTGTAACAAAAGTAAATCAGTTATACTATTATTATGCAGAGATTAGTGTCTATTGTCTATCAGAAGGAAGTATTTAAATTATCACATTAAAATCAATGACTGTTGTTTATATGTCTAAATATGAACCCAAATTTGAACTCAACACTAGAATTTCCTTTGTAAAGAATTATTGGAAGGTGTATGAATGTTGATATTGTTGTTTTAAGATATATGTGCTTATCGATAAAATTTTATTTTATGGTATTTTAATGATATATGTATATTCACATACAAAAAATTAATGGGTTCTATGATTCCATGACTGTAAGAGTTCTTTCATGGGTGAACTTATACTCCTAATATAAATTTACCAGGCTTAGTATCTCTTCATCTTGTAATTTGAGATCATTGTCATAGCAATGAGAAGTTAAGTGACTTGATCAGAGTTACTCAGGTAATCTATGTCAAAGGTAAGACTTGAACCCAGGTCATTATTCATAATGTCATATGGCTTCCCCTTATATTTGCATATAGTTGGCAAGTTGGCAAGAGAGAGAGAGAGAGAAAGAGACAGAAAGAGTGAGAGACAGAGAGAGAGGAATAATAATAAGAAGTATATGGTACAGACAAGCATTAGAACTAGACATCAAAAGAAACATGATTGATAAATTTATTTACTAAAAAAAAAAGAAACATGATTGGGAGAGAATAAAATGCTAACCAAACAGAACAATACTGACAATATTTATGAGAAAGGTTGGTGTTCCCTTACATATAAATCAGTACCTTTTCTTTTATTAATAAAGAAACTTTTAAAAGTCTTAATAAAAGTTGTTTTTTTCAATTGATTAATTTACAATCAATATATTAGAGGTAGGGATATAAATACAGAAAATTATAAGAACCATAATTTTTAGGAGTTTGTAACATATTTAAAATAATAATGATATCCACAAATTATAGTTTCTGTGATTTTCTTATCTTTCATCACTTTCACAATTCTTTGTGTCTATAAGATAAATGCAAAGAGCCAAATGTTAGCAGAAGAAAGAAATCAAAACGAGAAGTATGAAAGGAGGGTGAAAATCCCACTATAGCCTCAATACTAACATCTATGAAATATTGTTTTCATAATTTTTTAGGCTAGAAGGCATAGCAGAACCCAGAGAGAAGTGCCTAAAATATAGGCATGAAATTAAAAAGGGCCAGTAGAATGCTGAGCTCCCAGACCTTTTATTAAATGAGTTTCCATTTCTATCCCCAATTCAAGGTGTACCAATTTCCCTCTGGAAAAAGAGTGTTCCCCTAGGAGGAGGGAATGAACTTTGTTTGCAATAACATTTGGTTAGTCTCTTTCCCTCAGTCCACATAATGGACAAGAAACACATGGAAGGGAAATGAGTAATTTTTGGCTTGACCAATTTGAAGAAAACCCTCCCCTTCACATTAACTTTGAACTGGTCTGTTTAGTTACACAAGGAGGTAGTGACAATAAGCTAAGAGGGATCACACAGATTTGCTCAGCTGGAGTGGGCAATGTATTTGCTTTTTCCTTCAGTTTGCTTCCCTATATGCTTTAGAGCCAAGCAGCAATGAAGAAACAATGATCTGTGGATGTATATAAAATACAAGCACAGAATCACAAATGAAAAAAAAACCTTTCTTAATGAAAATGAAAATTGTTATTCTTGTTTTTTAACATAAATTGGGAACATCCTGCATATATAATTTTGCCTGAACAGATATTGAAAATAGCATTTTAATGTTATGGCTAAATACCACTAAAATATTGTAAAATCCTACAGTTACATCATTCAGTCATTAAGGTACTTGTAACACTATTCCTATAGATATGCCCCCCTCCATAAAATTGTTACACCAAATTCAGTGCTTTTCTAAAATAGCATAACAATATATGCTCTGTTGAGCCTGGATTATAGATTCAGTGACTAGAGATAGCCTCATTGACTACCATAATGTAAATCTTCACATTTAAAGGGCAAAGACTATTTTTGTCATTTCTTTTTCAGAATTATGCAATATAATTATGGGAAATTGCCTTTGTGACTATTGTCATATTGGGGAAGGAAAGGAGCAAGGAATAAAATCTATCTAACTGCACAGGAAGATAGAATCAGCATGGTTTTCTGATTTATGTTAAAGTCAACATATATTTTGCAATTCATTTTCAAGTGTGATGGATACACAAAGCTTTTTAAAAAGAGAGAAAATTACTGCTATGCTGTTTGAATTATCTATCATTTGTATACTTGGGTAAAACTGCCTTATTTTCAAGGGTGGAGGTGGATTACCTCTTTTCAGATTAAAAGAACACAAAGAAAAGAAAATATGTACAGTAGGACTTTGTTATGATACAGTTTTTGTTGTTATTTTGCTGTTGTTGTTATGGTTGTGGTTAATGTTTTTGAAGCAAACATCAGATTGAATCCATATAAGGATGTCCTTGGTAAGGAGACTTTCTCTAACAACTTATACCATGAATCAAATCAAACCTTCCACCCTCCTCTTCAAAAATAACACTATACAGGGAAAGTTCAATTTCACAGGACTACTTTAGAACAAAGGTGTGAGTTGCATCAATTGTCTCTGCGTCTTTAAGAAAATTACAGCATAGTCCATAGAACATAAGGCCTAGAGTCAGGAAGACCTGAGTTCAAATCTAGCCTCAGACAGTTACAAATTATGTGACCTAAGGCAAGTCACTTACCCTCTATTTGCCTCAGTTTCTTCATGTGTAAAATGGAGATAATAATAGCACCTACAACCCATGTTTCTTGTAATGATCAAATAAAACAATAATTCTAAAGCACTTAGCATAGTGTCTGGCACACAGTAAATGCTATATAAAAGTTTTTCATTATCATCATCATCATCATCAGAAGTCTTTGTTTTTTCTTATACAAAAATAATGAAAATAATATTTGCATTACAGAGCTGTTGTAAGGAAGGTGCTTTGTAAACTGTATAGTGTTATTTAAATGTAAACCCCTCAAAATGGTGGTGACAATTATCCAAGTAAAGTGTAGGAAAATAAAAGGATTCTGCTGTACAATTGAAATATTCATATTTCAACTTTGATTGTAATACATACTTCCAGGATAAAATATAGATAGATAGAATACACACTTCCAGAACAAAATGTAGATAGATAGATAGATTATATCTTGCTTTGCCTAAATTATAATTTTGAATATCAATGTCTGTTTTGGCCAGGGTTTTCAATTTTATTTTCTACTTATCAGAATGGTTTAAAACACCAATATCACATGAACCATTTCTCACTGTTTAAATAATTTTAACACATCAATTGTTTCCCAATAAATAATAACCCTCTCCAGCTTGCCCCCCTGTCCCCTACCCTGCCAAGTATCTTGAAGGGACAACTTGGTTAAGTAGAGAGAGTGCTGAAGTTGGAGGCAGGAAGACCTGGGTTCAAATTTTGCCTTTGACAACTACCAGTTGAGTTATCATGGGCAAGCCACCCAAATTCTTTTAGCCTTCATGAGTTGTTTCTCTAACTTAACTTTCTGAGCAAAATATAGGGACAAACAAAAGTCAGTGAGTTCACATTATGAATTCAAAACATGAAAAATAAAATTAAATAAAAGGAATGAAGGTGTTGAAGCCTACCCAGGTTTAAGTTGAGAACCAATTTGGCTTTTTTCAGTTCCAAGGTAATATAATCTCCTTGCTGCCCTTCTCCATGGAAGATTACCCCTTCACTCTCAGAGGTTTTAAATTTCAAAGCAATGACATCTTTCAGAGTTTTCATCTTCTTATTCTTGAATCTGTACGGTAATACAACATGGCCATCAAAATTGATAACATCGGCCCCTGAGGGAAGAAGTAAATAACATTGTTGCTGAGTCATTGTATATTGCCATCCAGTGTCCAGCAAACACACTTCCAATGGGTTTTAGCTATACCAGTTCTACATATGTTTCTTCTAAATTTCTGCTATTAAAATCATGGGTAAATTTGTTAATCTGGGTTGCAGTTCTTTTTAAATGTAGACACTGCACAATGTTACCTCAGAGTTTTTATGAATAGTTAATAAAACATGACCACAAAAGCTCTACAAATAAAAAATGCTATATGAATTTTAATATTAATCACATATATCCAATTAATGACACATATTTCAAACATCTTTTTCAGGTTGTAGCTTAATGGAGAAAAAAATAAAATGTCTGACCCCTATGGGGAAATTATTTTTAATGCATTTTTTTTGCCATTGATGAGGATATGTCTTAATCATTTTCATAAGAAATTTGTCTCAACTTTGCCCAATCAAAGGAGGAGTAAGAGGACTTAGTAAATATTATTTAATGATACGGCTATTTTTCCTGATAGGTTTTCTCTTCCATTCATCTTTCAAATACCCTTCTACCAGCATCTGAGTTTAATGACTAATAAAACTTTGGGAACCATCCTAACATTTGCCCCTGGGCATCATATATGTCCCCAAATCATTGTTAGCTCTCTGCATTCTGGATGAGAGGAATCAGACTGCAATCTCTTCTCCTACATTAAACAAAGACATTTTCAATTACCAAATTAAGAAGCATATGTGCATGCATGTATGTGAGGATGACAAATAGCTAACTTTGAGTTTAAATTCTTTGTTATTAAGCTCTACAAGTATTTTGTACTATGTGTCATGTAGATGCACATTATTGTTGTAGTTATTAGAAGATTTGAAAATGAAGATCATTATTTTATAACCTTTTTCTAAAAAAGAGGAAAATTGAAGCAATAGATAATTTCTAAATATTTTGAAAGGATGATGCCAGCTTCACAAATATTGAATTAAAATATTTCATCATAAATTGCTGCTAAATCATATCATGACCATAAAAAACAGGCAAAGTCTTATGATGCTAGTGTTTGTGAGCCTAACCTGGAACACTCTCCTTCCTAATTCCCACCTCTTACAATTCTAAGACTTTCCAGTCTCTCTAAGCCCATTGTATGTACCTTTACCTATAAGGAGATTTTCCTGAAAAATTCCTTCTCTTAGATTTTAGTTTTCACGTCACTATCTACAAATTACTTTGTATGTACTTTTATTAAATTATCTGTGTGCATGTTGTTTCTCAACAGTAGAATTTAAATTGCTTGAGACCAGGAATTGTTTTATTTTCCCCTAATATTATGAGAGTTCTATAAGCATTTGCTGAATTGATTTAAATTGGATTGTTACAGCAAATCAAAGCCAAAAAAATAAAAATAAAAACATAAAGCAAACAAACAAAAACATCCTTGATATTTATTTGGTTGAATCTGGAGTGAGGAGGTATGGATTTGAATCACAGTTCTGAAGGCTTATTATCTGCATGATCTCTGAGACTCAATTTCCTTAAATATAAAATGAAAAAAATAGACAAGATGATATCTGAAATCCCACCCAGATAAATATCTATGATACTATTTAACAATTACTTATGAAATGCCTACTTAGTACAATGCATTGTGCTAGGTCTTGGGTATATAGAGACAAAAACAAAACAAAAAAAAAGTTTTTGCCTTAAAGAAAGCTACATTCTTCTAGAGGAGAATTACTTTAGTCCTATGATCTAGTCATTTACTTACTACTACCTAGATAACATTAATCTATTAAAACATTTAAAGGTCATATTTTCTTTTTATGTAGTATTCTATTTGGCTTTTATTTCAACTTTAAAACCCCAGTAAAATAGACAATTTCTGTCATTTGAGTATCAGTCTATCACATGGCAGCCTTTAAGTTCATCTCTCTGTCTTCAGACATGACTGTATTTATACTAACCCAGGCTTAGTTAGAGAATACTTCATACTACTTTAAAAGTCACCAGGGAAAGATGTTCAAAATTCTCTTTCTAGACCTCTGATTCTAGATCAAATCTGTGAATAGCAAGACATTGAAGTCAGTTTTTTTTTTAGTTATGCGACACAATCATCTCTTTCAGCCCTGTTTGGTGAGTACATCATGAGTAAAGCCCTGCCCTGTGCTTTATGACATAATAACATTTTTGCTTATTACCTAAAAAGATATTGTTGATGAAAGTTTTCACTCTTTCACTACCTTGTCTTATAAATGGCAAAAAAGGAACTCAAATATATCTTTCTCCTCACTTCCCAAAACATTACTTAAGATTAATGTTCCCTCTACTCATTCAGGAAATCCATTGGCCTCAGCATATTTTGTCATTAACACTATTTGAAACATACAAATGTTTTCAGTGTTTGTCTTTTTTCCTTCTTAAATGAGGCTATAGAACAATGCAATATTGCATCAACACAAGTAAATGAGGAAAATAAAATCTAAAACAGCAATGAAAAAACTACTTTAAGCTTTCCATTTCACTTCTGCTTATCATAACTTTATACCTCCCCATAAAGGGGAATCTGAATCCACAGATCTCTAGGAAGGAAATCAGCCACGAAATTTTTCCTTTTGCTAAGACTGCAAAGCCAATCCAGTATGTGGTTTTGTTTAAAATTCTGTCACAGTGAAATTCCAATTGCAAGGTCTTCATCACCTGTGATGAAAAGAAAAAAAAAGGGGAGGGATGGTAGCAGAATATATGAAATTTGATTTCCAGGTATCAAGTGGAGTTTATACTCTAGCAGATGGAAGTGAGTATATGAATTTCACTGAGAGGGAAATGATTTAGAATACAGAGTCAGGTCTGCAATCAGTTCTATACACCTGAAGATTGAATAATGTCATTATATAAAATATTTTTCTTATATATTAATGAGCAAAAGATCACAATGCTTTATCAAAGAGACTATATTCTAAGAAACTTACCAAAGAAGCCCTTCCATATTTCATCCTAAATCCAAATTTGAAATTGGCTGAAGTGAGTGGAATGACGATAATCTAAGTTAGTCCACAAGCCCTGATCCTTCTTTGATCAAACTTAGAGGCAGTGAAAAAAAAATGCACAGTCAATATTTTTGTTTTTTTGCCTGAGACTGGTCTCCCTATTTTGCCTCAGCTGAAAGTGTGGGCGCTCTGACAATGTTCTATTTCTTAACTGGACTAGACTGCAGCACCCAGAGGATCAGCATACTTGTGCCAAATTTAACATAGACACCTTGGTTACTCTAGCCCTACTGTAACCCAGAACTCCTAAATTCAAAAGCAGCTAATCTCAGCCTCCATGGTAGAAGAGATTATAAGATTACACCATTACATCTGATCATAGTCAATGTTTAGAGATTGGAGAAATGCATCCTGGAATGATGGTGGAGTAGATCAGAAAAAATCCAGGCTCTCTAGATTTCCTCCATAAACAGACAGAAAATCGTCATGAAATGAAGGTAGAGCAGCAAAAATAAAGGGGTAAAGCAGTTGTCCTCCTTGAGAAAACCTCAAAGAGTCCAGGGGCTGAGGTTTGGCCTGAGTGAAGTGGAAACACCTTTAGGCCAGTTTCACTGAATCAACCAACAAAAGCCCTGAGAGAAGCAAACTAGGCCTCAAGAAATTTCAGCTCAGGAACTTTTACCTCACAAACTTCCATCTAAAGAACAACAGACTCAGAGTGAGGGAAGATCAAAAGACCCCTGGCTGTTTCTGGAAGTCAGGCCTAGAAGTCCTGATCAGATGGGATCCCCAGCTGTGGCTGTGTTTGAAGAGGAGTGAGCACAAACCCCATAAGCCGTGTACCACGGGGAGCGAAAACATTTTTGGGACAGCGTGACTGGTTCTTAGAGAAGGAAGAGAGGAGTCTCTGAGGTTGAACCACTGGGTAGATTTCAGAAAACAACAGTAAGAAGGACTTGAGGCTAGGGCAATATTATCCACAACTCGAGATTAAAACTTGATAATAATAATATTAAGCTGTTAAAAATAAATAAGAAAAATTAAAAATAAAAATTAGTAAGCAAAGGAAAAAGAACCTAACCATTGAAGGCTACTTTGGTGTAAAAGAAGATCTGGGTTTGTATTCAGAGAAAGATAGTGAGGTAAAAAAAAAAAGTTATTCCTACCCTAAAGAGTAACATCAAATGGTCATAAGCCCAAAAAGAAATCTTGAAAGAACTTAAAAACAAATTCAAAAATCAAATAAGAGAGAATGGGGAAAAATTAGAAAAAAATAAAAACAATTCAAGAAAATTATGAAAAGATAAACAGCTGGAAAAAGAGATACAAAAACTTAAGAAAGAAAAATAACTCCTTGGAAACGAATTGGGCAAGTGGAATTGAATAAAATTATAAGACACTGAGATACGATAAAACTAGAAAAAAATAGAAGTGATTCTGAAATATCTCATTGAATAAAAAATTGATCTGGAGAACAGATCGAGGAGAGATGATATAAGAATTGTTGGAATACCTTAAAATTATGATAAAAAAAAGAATCTGGATATAATATTACACAAAATTTTAAAGGAAAATTGTCCTGAAGTTCTAGAACAAGAAGGTTGAAGTAGAAATAATAATAATAAAAAAAAATCTACCAATAACTACCTGAAAGAGATCCTAGGAAGAAAACTTATAAAACTGATTTGTGGAAAATACCAAATAGTGCTCACAACCTTATGCAAATCAGAAGATTTGAGTAGAAAAATTCTGTGTGGGCCTGGCCTACTTCCACTGAGGGGAAGATGATAATCAGGACTAATCAGTTGATCAAAGCTGTTACAGGTGGGGTAAGCTCGTTTAGGAGTTAGAATGACAGAGACAATGTAGTGAACAATTTGACCAACAGATGAAATTGTGCTTGGGTAAGGGGTAGTCCATTCCCTGATATATATTTCTATGCTTCTGTAACAGTTGGATGGGGATAGGGAAAGTTTACAACTTGACACTGGGAATGGCAGTCTGGGTTCAGATGTAGGAGGTACAGACACCTGGATGCCAAAATGAGACATAAGGGTACCTATCCCCCAACTAGACATCCATTGTGACAAACCATAGTAGCAATCTGGAGCAAAATTCCTCTTGCCATTACTATGTTTAGGTCTATTATTGAGAATTGATCAAAAATAGTTCCTATAGCAAGCACTCTTCAAGGTGATTAAGCACTTCCTCAACTATTTGTTAGCTGTTTAATGGAAAGTGTCACTTTTATATATCTTGCAATTTCCAGGAACAGGTCTAGGAAAAAAAAATTTTTTTTCTAAACATCCTAAAATGATTCACATCACAATCTTCAGTTTTTAGCCCTCTTGTTGCCAAAAAAGATATATATATATATATATATATATGTATATGTGTATGTATATATATAGCCATCTAATAATTAGTTGCACTTATTTAAAAAAAATAAAAGAACACCTTTTATCTTTTACCCTGTTTGCTTATCATTCCCTAGAATTAAGTTTTCTATGCAGTGATTAAATATGTATGGATGAATTGTTTAAGCAATTTGAACAACAATAATGACTAGTTGAAAAATGAATGTGAAAAATCACAGTGTTCCCACTACATTTGTTTCTAAATATATCTTTGAGGTTTGGTAGTGTGCCCAAGTCATCATGCCACTATGGAAGAAGGGACAAAGTTTTTCATACTTCCATTATTAGATAGTCCTTAGTCTATACATTCTCCAAGGTATCACTTTTGTTCTCCCACTGCCCCCCAAAAAAGGAAATAAAGTTGAACATTCAATAGTTAATCATATTTTTAAATACTGATGCAATTTTTTATCCCACAGTTTTTTTCTAATGTTATACCCCGCACTCATTGAGTTCTCTCTTGTAACAAAGAAAAATCTTTAAGCAAAACTAACCAGCACATTTACTGAATTAACTAGTATGTACAACATCCCATACCAATAGTCTACTTTCTCTACTTTACTTTAAAGAGAGAAATAAGTTTCAGTCAGTCAACAAGTATTTATTTAATGCTTATTATGGTGCCAAATGCTATGCTAACCACTGTATATAAAAGAAAAGTGAATAATGAAACAAAACAAAACAAACAAAAAACAATCCCTATCCTCATGGAACTTACATTCTAATGGGGAAGACAAGATATTAATATACTAGGTACATACAAACAACGTACAGAGTAAATGGAAGATAATCTTAGCAGGGAAGGCATTAGCAACTGAGGAAACTGAGAAGGACAGAATGCAGAAAATGAGATTGAAATCAGTCTTGAAGGAATTCACTGAAACTTAAAGACAGAAGTGAATGGCAGAGAATTCCAAGACAATTTGCGACAGCAGGTACAAAGGCACAGAAATTGGAAATGTTTTGGGGTTTTTTTTTTGCATGTAAGTAACTGAAAGAAGGGACAGAGTGGGCAAGAAGGTGAATTGGTCAGACCCATACTTTTGAAAAATTGCCTTAAAAACAGAGTGGAGGATGGTATGGATTGGTGAGAGGTTTTAGGGAAGCAGACCAGTTAGAAAGCTACTGTAAAAGTTCAGGCAAGAGGAAATGAGTGGGGTGAACTAGAGTGGTGGCTTTATGAGCAGAAAGAAAGGGACATACTCAAAAGCTGTGCAGGTAGAAGATAAGGTAGAAACTATTAAGGTTCATCATCTGTTCTCAGAGAAGATTAATCACTGCAATTAACGTCTGGCCAACTTTTAGTGGTTTATCTATAATGTATTTTTAAATCTTTGGTAGAAAATAATAATATAACATTACTTTGAATATATGGGGATACATTCTCCTGTCACTTTATACTTTATATTTTGTCACTTTATACTAGGTCAATATAATCATACTGCATTATAGACAAACCACAGATCTTAATCATTTTGATGCCCAAACCTCTTTGATAGTCTGATGAAGTTTATGGATCCCTTCTCAGAATAATAGTTTTAAATGCATGAAACAAAATTCATAGGGATTACAAAGGAAGCTAATTATACTGAAACACAGTTATCCATCCATTTATCTATTTTTAACAAAAAAATCCACAGACCCCAGGTTAAGAATCCTAGCTACATTGTACACAGTAATAGCAACATTATGCATTGACTAACTTTGATAGATTTAGCTCTTCTCAGCAGTGCAAGGATCTAAGACAATTCCAAAAGACTAATGACAGAAAATGCTATATACATCCAGAAAAAAGGATCATGGACTCTGAACAGATTGAAACACACTATTTGTACTCTCTCGCTCTCTCTCTCTCTCTCGCTTTTGTTTCTTCTTTCTCATGGTTCCTCCCACTTTACAACATGACTGATGTGAAAATATGTTTAATATGAGTGTATACATAGAGCACATATCAGATGGCATGCCATCTTGGGGAAGGGGGAGGAGAAGGAGGGGGAGAAAATTTAGAACTCAAAATCTTATGGAAGTGAATGTTGAAAATGAAAAAGTGATTAATTAATTAATTAAAAATAAATATATTTTTACAAATAATTCCTAGCTAGAACCAAAATACCTGATTATATCAGTGCAAAACAGCCTCAGCAATGCCCACAAAGTTTTTAGCAATCCTAGAAAAATATCCTAAAGTACACATAATATTATATTGCATGTATGTCCCTAGATGCTTACTATCTGATACAGCTGAGACACTGTGACCATTTTAATGGAATTATGTAGCATATTATTTGGCCCAAGGCAAAATGTACAAGTTGCTATTCTGATTTCTTGGGAGTATACAATTGCTTTCATGTAGGGAGAATTTTGGATATTAGTTAATTAATATTTAGCATGGTCTTAAATCCAGAGGATACATTATTGAAGAAGAATGGAATAGATCTTAGACTCTTTGCAGGGTGAGAAAGAACTAAGATAGAAACTGTAAATTGCTCTTTTCATTTCCAAGATGAAAGGGAGGCACTTGACAATCCTGGAAAGATGAGAAGGTCACTGATCATTAGCCATCCGTGAAGATTTTAATCCAAAGTAAATAAATAAATGGAAATGGACTCTAATCATTTTTGTCTAACTTTAATCTTTTTATTTTTAAAGCTATTGAGTTGTTGGTATGAATATGGCCTTAGTTCTTGAACAAGATTATCACTTATTTAGTATCAGTCAATGCTACCCTTGCCTTGTTGTCATTTAGAGACAGATAGAAGACTACAAAGTGTGGGCCTTGGTAATACTGTAAAGAAAAAAGAGTTAGTATAAGCCTTTTTCCCACTTCTCCTTGCAAGACTCCTCTCTTGTATGATGCTCCTTTCCTTCCCAGGCCGCAGAGCCATCATACTCTTGCTTATCCATTCCCTTGTCAAGAATCATATTCCTTCTGATGCTTTCAGTCATACTGAAGAGTAAATGACTGATGATAGCAACTTAAAAGGTTATGGACCATTCCTTTTTAATCTTGGCATACTCTACAGTGGCCCAACCACTTTTATTTTTAAACATAGTAAGCACTCAATAAATGTTGAAATGAATTCTTTCTCCTCTGGCTAAAGGAATAAACATGTCATAATATAATCCCTGGTACCACTTCAGTGGAGGAGTTATTTCTTGGGTACTGGAGCCATCTAGGAAACCCTCAAATTATATAGCTATTTACTCCACTTATTTATAAAGTCAGTCAAGTATAGTTCTTAATAATGTGATTTATATATAAATAAAACTCCTGTGAATTTCAATAGGTCCTTAGTTGCTGAATATACAATTTATCTCTGAAAATATGTTAAGAACTTACTACAAAATATACATTATTTCATCTGAGGAATGATTTTTGAACAAATTTGAATTTATGTTTCAAATAGAATGTAGCCTATAGTTAACAATGCTTTTAAAAAGGGAATATATCATACAAGTTAACGGTTAATACACATGAATTTGGTTTCTCAAACAAAAAAAATTAAGTTTAAGAGTTATATTAATATGGATTTTTTTTTAAAAAAGTGAAATTAGAGTTCTGGAATTCTAATTTGAGAATTTCAGATTTGAAAATTAATCTGATCCATATTCTTGCCTCTATTCAGGAATGTGTCCAGTACTGAGTCAGAGGACAGAGTTGAATTTACTGCTACTTTTTTTTGGGGGGGGGTGGCAGACAAGATAAGATTTCTCTAGTGAACTCCCAGTAAGAATTTTTCTTTTTGCCAATACAGATCAATCATTTTTCTTCAACTTAGAGTTTTAGGAAAATTTCTAGGGCATTTGGAGTTTAAGTGACTTGCCCTGAGTCAGATACCAACTATACACATGATGGACTTAAATTCAATTGTTTCTGAATCTGTGGCTATACTCTCTTTTGACTATATTGTACAGCCTCTTGTGCCAGTTTTAGGGGGCCAAAAGAGATCCTATTCATTTTTGATGAGGCAAGAAATTCCTAGAATGTGATCCAACTATGAATGGAAGAACTTAATTCATATCCTGGAATTCTGTCTACACTCCTGTAATAGTGCACTTTAAATATCAATCTCATCCATTTTGAGTATAAGTTTAGCTTCCACTCTAATAACAGTTTCAGTGCATTAAAGCTGATTGTAAAAATAGATTGTACTATGGGATATTTCTTAGAATAAAAGAGGCTTAAACCTGAGGTCTAGTAAGAGATGGGACCACTAAGGAATGAACAGAGGGTTTTAAGCACCACTGGTGAGACAGGCTCATCCAGGCCCTTTACCATTAGATTAAGAAGAGCAGATTTGCATCTGCTTTTTGAAAATAACCATATTCAGTACTGTATAAACTGTTAGAGTATGCCTTGACCTTTCTGATTATCAAGTACTCAATAGTTCTTTGTTGATTACTGATTAATTAATCTCTGATGGTACATTTGGAGGGTTTCAGACCTCAACCTGGCAGAAGGCTTGGATATATCAGGGTATGACTGGAATCAACCCCGCCCAAGGCCACTCATAGAGTTTAAATTGTTGTGTCATTTTGAGGGCTCTGTGACAGGTGACATTTTAGACCTCAGAAGCCCTCTAGAGATCCAGCTGTGCTGCTTCTCAGAATTGGTCCAGGGGGCCACATCCTTAGGCAATAGGCTTTCTTTCTAATTCCAATGAATTTTTAAAGATGATTAAAACTTCAAATTGAGGCACCAGATCTTTTTGAATTTTATGGTTTTCCAAGCCTGCTTAGCTTGAGTTCAAAGATCTGCCAGTCATAGTCTCTATTCTAGTCAATTCATCTATTTATTAAGCACCTACCATGCTCCAGGGACACGCGCGCATGCTCACACACACACACACACACACACACACACACACACACACACACACTAAAAGTATCTGCTCTCCAAGGGCTCATAGTCTGATGGAGGAGACAACACACAAACAATTCTGTGAGAACATGATAGATGCTAAACAAATTATAAATTGGAGACAATCTCAGATGAAAGGCCCTAAGATTAGGGAAGACTAGGAAAGGCTTTTTGTAGAATGTAGGACTTTAGCTGGTAATTGAAGGAAGCCTATTGCTACTTTCTTCATTTTTGCTGTTGTTTCTTGGTATGTATTATAATAACCATATAACTTTCCCCTGCTTATCTTTGTTTCCATGTGTTCTAATCCATCAGATTGTTTCTTCTAGGGTTTCTTCTCAAGAAAATATGGATATTAAGCAGAGGATTTTAGGTGCAGAAAGAAGAGAAACCAGTATAGACTAGAGGGTTCCTGAATTTACTATTCTGTCACTAAATTCTCTGAGTCTCTTCTGGGCACTCAACTATCTAATTATGTCTAGGCATGTGCTGACCTACATTTCTTCTAGACAAGCCCCACTTTTCACTCTTGCTATGGCCAACCTCTGCATAATTGAACTGATGCACTTGGGCATTGTGTTCTGAGTCAATTTGCCTGTTTTTTAATGAAAGGGTCTCCTTAAATGAGTTAGAGATTCAATATATTGCTACTTGGCTTGCAGTGTTCCCTTCACAATGTTATTTCATCACATGGTAGCTAAATCTATTCCAAGGTCTGCTTAAGATGGGGAATTGATTGGATGGGAAAAATAATAAAAGATAATATTCAAGGTTTTTTTCACCTATAAAAAGGAATAATTTGATTCAACACTCAGTTCAACACTAAAATTTGCAATAGGCAATGGATTCTAGTTATTCTTTTACTTACAAAAAGTTATGTTGATTAGGGGAAGGGATAAGTGACGAGAGTAAAGTCTACAAGGCAGTCATTAGTGGAAATTCAGGAACAGTTAAAGCTGGAACAAGAAGATAATTGAAGGCATATCCATAAAGAGAAAACATTAAAAAAAAAGAAATCAACAATAAAAATAACTAATAACAACTGACATTGCACAGTGTCTTAAGGTTTACAAAACATTATATATATATATATATATATATATATAATCTCATTTGTTCCTCATTAATAACTATGTAAGGTAGATGCTACTTTATCCCCATTTCTCAGATGGGGAAACACCTCTATGAGTGGTTAAGTAATTTGCCTACAGTGACACAGTTAGTAATAGTTTCAGGCACACTTTGAACTCAAGTCTTTCTGAGTCTAGGTCCTATTCTCTATCTACTGTGCAACCTAGTACCTCTAGAAGAGAAGTAAACAAATGATATCTTCCATAATGAGGGAATTTGTGGAGATCAGCGTGAGAATTCCATGGAGTTTAGCATTAAGATCTGGAAAGATTTCCTTGCTGAAGAGTTTCCAGACCATAAAACGCACAGCCCTTGATGCTCAATAAGTATTTACTAAATCCTGATTGGTTGACTGACTTGAATCAGACCTGCCTACCTTCACCTCATTTACAATACCAGCTGTACTTCAATTACTAATAAATGTTTATGCAAATAAAAGGGCAGCTGTGATAGATTTCTGAATGTGAACAGATAGTAAACACTATAATTTTGTTCACTCATTGAAAGGTTCTACATCAGAGGTGGGGAACCTGCAGCCTCAAGGCCACACATGGCTTTCTAGGTCCTTGGTATGGCCTTTAGAGTGAGTCCAAGTTTTACAGAACAAATGCTTTTATTAAGGGGATTTGTTCTGTGAAGTTTGGATTCAGTCAAAGGGCCATACTTGTGGACCTAGAGGGCCACATGTGGCCTTGAGACTGGAGGTTCCCTACCCCTGTTATATCATTTGCTGGTCATGCTAAATTCACATTAGATGGGCCCTGAAGTTATTTTAGGACAGACAACTTGTAGACTTTTTATTATTTATTTATTTTATGGCTATTTGTTTAATTTTCCTTTTGTATTCCAATGCCTTACATAATGCTTGGCTTATACTAAGTGCTTACTAAATGTCTGCTTGAGGGGCAGTTAGGTGGCACAGTGGATAGGGCACTGGCCCTGGAGTCAGGAGGATCTGAGTTCAAATCCGGTCTCAGACACACAACACTCACTAGCTGTGTGACCCCAGGCAAGTCACTTAACCCCATTGCCTGGCAAAAAAAGAAAAAATTAATAAATAAAGGTCTGCTTGAATTCCTTATTATGATGAAATCTCAGAAGCAGTCCAAAAGAGATAACTTGTTTATATTTATAAATGTATATACTTATAAAAATAGTGAGAGGTAATGTCACATGATGGATGAAGAACTGGCCTTGGAGCCAGGACTACCTAGGTTTAAGTCTCACCTCTTGCATATATTTGCTGTGTGACCAAGGACGAAATAGTTAACCTCTCAGTGTTGTAGGAGGTTCTCAAACATTCTAAATTGCAGAGGTGTGGATCTGCAGGAACAGTTTTATATATGCCTGTGTTGTATCTCTTGATAGAATATAATCTCCTTGAGGGCAGAAATGATTTCATTTTTGTCCTTGTATCTCAAATCTCTACCACAATGTCTGTTATATGGTAATAAATGTTTATCGTATGCTTGATAAAAAAGGATTGAAATTCCCTCCAAACTATTCTTCATTATTTGCAGAGCAATCTTTGCATTAATAAGATATCTATATCTATATCTATATCTATATCTATATCTATATATAGATATAGATATATATATTGGTTAGTAAGAACAGGTTGGAGATATATCTATCTATCTATCTATCTATATAGATATATATAGATAGATAGATAGATAGATGTATATATATCTAAATACAAATATATAGGTTAGTAAGAACAGGTTGGACTTTTTGTAACAAATTCTAAATATATGAATAAAAACAAAACTCTAATTAGCTATTGTGATAAAACACACCTGAAGCACTCCATTGTCAAACAAAAATATTATAATGTATTTTGAACCATACATAATATTATATTTATATTAAGCCTCAACAAAGGCTGAGTTGAACCCAGAAAAAAATCATTACATAGCAAAGTGGTTTGTGATAACTACAGCTGTTTTTACACACACACGTGTATGTATATCTATATAATACACACACACACACACACACACACACACATATATACACACATACACCCACATCAGAAGATCAGACCAATCCATTTCTTAGCAGAATTATAGCTCCAATACAGCTGAAAACTCCGGGATAATAAGCAATTTCTGAAAATTAGCATAAAATCTATTTCTAGAAAATCCATGTGGAAGCTACTTTTATTTATTTCTTTGCAGCAAAGAGGCAAACAATTTAGACTCTCAGATACTCTGAGAACAATTTTGTTCCCCTAAAATCCTCTCCCAATTTTGACTTCACTAAAGCCAGTTTCTGCAGTGGGAAAGATTAGTAGAAGTATGGATCCTAACTAAATATCACACAGATGAAGAAAGACAAAAAGGCAGTAAACTTTCTCCCCGAATGTTCTATAGTTCAAATTATCCTTGGCATTTATGCTAGGTAGCTTTCTACTATTTCTCCAAGCCCTGTTTACCTATATGATCTGAACAGAAAATGCTCACTGCCAACTTTATATATAATTGAAGAACTTGGTCCTATATTGCAGGCTACAATAGATTAAAAAATTCCAACAAAACAAGAAAAATTTAAAAATCTTGGCATTGATTACTCAGTGAACCTTAATGAAAGAAAGTTGAGTTTCCGTGTTTGTCAAAAGACTGGGCATACTTCTAATGCCAGAGCTCATCTAAATATAAAGATATATAAACATTTCTTAGGGGAAGCTGATATCAGAAATTATTACTGTGAATGAACTAGAATTTCTGACCATTTTCTATAAGCAAAGTATTCTTTCTGTCTAGGCACAAAGTATGCGGAGGGAGTTTTAGCTTAGATAAAAGAAGAGAAATTCTTTCACCTTAAGAAGCTTATGTTCTGAGACTGAATATACACATACCAGGAGGGAAAGGGATAGCTATGGACTTCTGGAAACAATTTTAATTACTGATGTGGCAAATGTTTGACACCTGGAATTTTGGAGAAACATTTTTTTCTTGGTGACTGAAGAAATTCAGAACAACATTTATGCTAATGCCTCTCTCTTATGAATGATAAATTCTACTATCAAAAAAAAAAACCTGTCTTTAATTACAATCTAGAAAAATGACGCCCATAACAGAAAAAAAAATAATACAAACCCCATTTTCTTGTTTCTATGCTGCCAAAGAAAGCTTTAACTATATTTGTTCTACTGGTCACTCCAATTCATCTAAAATTCGACATTGTATAACTAAACTAAAGTGAAATTGGGGTTCTTGAGCAGCTTATAAGCTTGACAAATAATAGATATCAGCTGAGTTATACCTTACTCCCCTTCCATCTCACTCCACACTTAACTCTGCAATCCAATGACATAGGCCCCCTTAATGTTGCATGCTTTAGCAAGACACTCCATGTCCTGGCTGGGCATTTTCACTGACTGTCCTGTCTGACACACTCTCTATCTCTCTCCATATCTCCATCTGCTTGGCTTCCTTCTAGTCTCAGCTAAAATCCCACCTTCTGAAAGAAACCTTTCCCAGTCCTCTTTTATCTTGATATCCTATTCCCTCTGAGATGATCTTAATTATTCATTTTACCCTGTCTCGTTTTTAACATTGTTGTTTGTATGGTATCTCCCTCATCAGACTACGAAATCCTTAAGATCAGGGACTGTGTTTTTCTTTTTTTTTCTTTCTTTTTTTTTTTTTCATTTTGCCTTTCTCTGTATCTCCAGCACTTAGGACACTTCCTGACACATAGTAGGCACTTAATAAGCTCTTGTTGACTTGACTTTATGTTGGGCATGTAGAAAGAAGGCTGAATTCATTGAGTCTGATACATGTGTCCTACTTTGCTACCCAAAGTACCAGTCTGGCAGGAAGAATGAGTCCCCACTTACTTGTAGGACTGGATTAGAGGAGACATAAAATATGCTCAGCATATTTTGAATACGCACATCTAGTGACTGTAATATTAGGATATTATTCATTACACTTGAGTTCCATTTTTGGTTTGGCTTCATGTACCTTTGGGTGAGTCTTTTACCTCATCCATAAAACAGGGCTAAAACCACTTAGAGTAAGTCCTAAGTGGTGAGATAATAGGCTCTTTCCTTGCTGTGAAGCCACTAGGGTACTATTTAGCAGTGCAGCCATAATATACAAAGTGATATGATGTGGCACTGATTCAGGCACAAGAGAGAACCTGGTTTCAAGAGAACCTGGCACTATCTATTATATACTGATACCAGCACATCTGATGACACCCTGTAGGCCTCAAAGAATTAATTCGTATCTTTAAAAAATGAACAATCTACTTACTCATTGTGGGTAAAACAGGTCTAATACTTAGGGAAAAAAAGCTTGCTCTTTCTGAAACAAGACTCCAAATAAATTGTTACACTTTAGAAGCTTCCCACCAAAGTAGAAGGCTAGTCATACCAATGAAACTTTGAATTAAATTTTCTTGCACATTACATGGTAATTATGTTAAGGATAATTACAGAGTATATAACAGCAGAGGTGACTTCCCCCTTTTATGGCTTTTGGCCTACTGGTGAATGTCAAGGCAATTTCCATAAAGAGTTGGTTGTTTACTTGGTAAATGCCATATCATTACAGAATAATTGGTTATTTTTTTTTTCTTTTTCTACTTGGGATCAACCCAGAAAAAAACTAGGAAGGTTTTGCAGAAAACCTTCACAATCTATGAAACTATCAAAGTTTTGGCCAAAATAAAAAAAAAAAATCACACTCTATGTCACTCAAGGGTCACTGAATTCTCATCAGGTTGCATGGATTATTGAGCTCCCTCCCATCCAAAACTGAAAGGCATTTTCCCTCCCATCAGAGAAAGAAAGAAATTATCACAAAGGGTCATCTCCCCACATTTGAAATAGTAAAAATTGAGTTATTCAGAGAATGGACAGTGTTTGCATATGAAATAAATGAAGTCTAAAGGCCTGGGGAAGAGGTTCTGAGGAGAATACCATGGCCTGCAGTTATGTTCCCTGCTAGGCTTTTCACTCACTGGGTAGACTTGGAATGGGAAGCATGCTTATAAAATGAGATTGTGCATTGAGATCTGTTTATGAAGTAATTTCAGCAGCTCAGAAGAAAATGAATAAATATAATATTTATTTTAGAGGTTATGGCTAGAAGATACAGATACACATTATTTTTTGGAAGGAAATAAAGAATTTGTGAGCAGAGAATTAAACTGTATTCACCATCTTGCTTTGGAATGAAGTATCATTTGAAAGCAATATGTGGATTACTTTAAAATAAACCTGAGTCCCTCTCCAATGTAAAGAATAATTTATTCCACAAACTATACCCCTGGAAGAAAGACATTTTTATACTGAATATTTTTTCTATTGTCTGTAAAGTTAACTATATCAAGGATTTGGCCAATAAGATGTCATGAAAAAAGGGCTACATTTAGAGATGGGAGAGTTGAAATCCAGCCCCAGCTTTGCCTCAATGTGAAAATGGGAGAGAAGGTTGACCTATAAGGGCCTCATATTACACATCTGTAAAAGCAATTGTTCAAGCAGGGTTTGAATGGCAATGTTAAGGACGTCATACAGAAAGTTTCTGCGTTGGGCTGGAGTTGGGATTAGATGATCCCTAAGGTTTTCTTTTAGAACATCAGGTTAAATATAATAATAGCTAGCATTTACTACTATGTGTCCGGCACAATGCTAAGCACTTTATAGATATTATGTCATTTGATCCTCACAAAAACCCTCTAAAATAGGTACTATTCTTACCATCATTTTACAGATGAGGAAACTGGGTCAGATAGAGGTTAAATGATTTGCCTAAGGTCATACCATGAATTCTTTTTGGACTGCACCTCTGATATATTTCACATGAACAACTCTTGCAGAGCAAATTTCCTCTACTTTTCCTACCAATTAGCACTCTCTAAAAAGAGCTTCCTCAAAAGGGAATAGGTTCAGAAGCACCAAGGTCTTCATGCATAGTCTATACGACTTGTCTAAAGTGTTCAGGTACACATTGGATTAGTTGGACTGTGGAATCCTTTCCAACTTTAGCAAATTCTGTGATTATTTTAGGCAATTTCTTTAGGTCAAACAGCAGAGCAGGCTTATAAGAAGAGTCTTAAAAGAGTCTTAGATTGAGGCAGCTATGTGGAACCAGGGACAGAGTGTTAAACCAAGAGCCAGGAAGCTGTAAATTTAAATACAACCTCAAACCTTTACTAGCTGTGTAACCTGATGCAAGTCACTTAGCCTCCTGAGTCAGTTTCCTGATCTTTAAAATGAGAGAAAAAGGCAGTATCTCTCAGGGTTGTGGTGAGGTTAAAATAATAATTGTGAAGTGTTTTGTAAACCTTAACACATTATATACATTCTAACTATTTGGAGTCAGAGAACCTCCCTTCAAACATTCAGTCACTATTTACCCCTATGACTGTTCAAGTCACTTAATCTCTCTATTTCTCAGTTTCTAGAGGCAGTCTGACATAATAAAGAGAGTACTTCGAGTGAAGAGGGCCTGGGTTCAGACGCTGTTTCAGACACTAGTTAGTTATTATTCATGAACAAGTCATTTAGTCTTTTTGTGTCTCAGTTTCATTTGTAATGTAGGAATAGGACATTTCAATATGAAGTTTCCTTCCAGCTCTAAATCTAAGACATCTCTCATCACTTTTGTGACCCTGGGCAAGTTACTAAACCCCTCTGATTTTGCTTCCCTCATTTCTTAATTAGAGTATTAGGGTAGAGTATCTTCAAGGTCACTTCTATCTTTAAATGCTATTATTTCATAGATGAGCAAGTAGGACAACCAGAGAGATTCAATGACTAGCCAATCCAATATTTAAACTCCTATTATTTGGCTACAGATCTAGACTCTTATTATTATTACTTTTTGAATGTATGAACTACATCCCTAGTTAACTAATTTTATAGGAAATAAGGCTAATTTCATTATGAAAAAGATATTTATAAAGTTCTGAAAATCCTTGGGGTACCATGGAATACCAGCCATCTCCTTTCACTTGTGCCTTCTTTAGGGCAAGACTTGGGGGAAAATTCTAAAGCATTTAGAAGCCTCTTTTCTATTTATATGAGCATTTGAACCCTGCTCACTAATTTTTTTTCTTTTTAAGAAGAGAGAGAATATTCAGCTTAGGAGTTACAGAATAAAAGATTATATTTAACCAAGTCTGACAGAAATACAAAATAAACTGTTGTCCATGTTAGTTCCTGAATGACTTATATGTGGTGAGAAATGAACCCTAATATACTTTTTCATGAATTGGGATCTTTATTATTTCCTTTCTGTAATGTTAACCTTTTATTTCTCATTCCTGACTTGAAACTAGGTGCTGAGGCACTGAAATTTCTTTCTAGCTAAAAGCATTAACTAGACGAATTCTTAGAAAATCATCTTATCAAAAATAAAATATTATTTGACAGCTTCAAGGGAATGATAAATGGGGAATTTGAAAATACATCATAAAAAAGGGCAAAGAAATCATGGGATACTTGACAAAACTTTAAAGGAGCTGGGAAAGGGACTGAATTCAGGAACTGTGTTCACTTTTTTTTTTTTAACTGGTCATTCCACCCTTTAGGAACTTTTGTGAATTGCCAGCTTTTTTCTTTTCAGGCGAGGCTTCCCATTTTATGCACTGCCAAAGGCACAACAAATGTTGTTCTTTAACAAGAGATATTTATAGTAGAGCAGGTGAGTCCTACAAAATCTCTATGATTGAGTTTCTCTAAAGGCAGACCTGGAAGCTAATGAATGCTTTCATTATGTGGAGAATGAGTGAAATTTTCTAATGGGAATTTTATCAGAAAATTACAGTGACTAAAACTACTGTAGGTCTCAGGTAATGTATAGCTACTTAAATAGACAACTGCATGACAAACCAAATGAGACAGTGTCAATCAATGGAAATGACTAGTCAAGATTATTTGGTTTTTATGTTGACTGGGAAAGTGGATTTCATCTCTTTGAGCCTTAGCTTCCTTGTCTGTAACATAAGGAAGCTGGACTAAATAATCACCAAGGTCCCTTCTAGTTCCAGCATTCAATGATTCAATTCTATTATTAACCCAGTCTTCTGACTCAAGTCCCTAGGAGACTAACATCAGATTTCTGTGAAACAGAAATGGTGTCAGACCTGGGTAAGGCAGCATGCTTGGTAAATATTGAAGCTCATTTCCAGGCTCTGGGTTTTTGTTTTCTACTCATTCCCACTTTGGGCAAATTTCCCAAATAATACTTGTATTGTTTTCTATTAGAAGAGGCTGATTGGGTTGAGGAGAGGGAGGAAGAAAGAGAGAGAAAGGGACAGAGAGAAAAGTCAGGATAGCTCAATACACACACACACACACACACGTACATATATATTATACAGTGTAGTGAAAATAAATGTAGATTTTTCTATCTGAGTCTTAGAAATGATCTGAACTGGTTGTTTCAAACTCAAATAGAAATGGGTGCCACTGAACTATATACCTAAGGAGTTTGGGGAGCTACCATAGACAAGATTACAGGTTTCCCTATCTCTTAGTCTAGTGGTTTCTGTACCATGCAATGGTATGTGCTTCTGTTGTACTTTTCTGGAAATCTATTTCTGTAAAACAGCAGCTATTTTAGTTATGATATTGATTATGCAATAATAATTTCTCATGTCTTCACATTCATAATAAAACTTCATTTTGGTTCTATACATAATATAAACAAAATTGGTAATATTCACCAGAGTTTAAGATGAAGGGAAAAAATAGTCTTAGCTGACAAATTGCAATGTTTGCCCTAGGGATGGGAATGTAAAAGCTAAAATTTGTAATAAATAATTTTGAAAAATCAAATTAAATAATGCAATGGAAGAGACGGTGCTTAAAAAGTATGAAGATTAAGGTGTGGCTCCAAAATTTAGAAAATCTGTGCCCTAGCAGGAAAAGAGGTTCTATAAAAACATTAGAAACTAAATTTTTACTCTCATTAACTGTAACATCCCATTTATATAAGAAATCTTCTCTTTACTTGTTAGAGGTGACTTTCAGTGCTCCACAGGGTTATATTTCCCTTATCAAAGTCTGAGACTGTGTGTGTAAATCCTTCCATTACCATTCAAAATAACTAATAGGTGGTATCTATTTGATAACAGCTCTTTTCCTTGGAAATTAAAATGGCACAGTAACAATTTCAAGATAGGAATATTGTGGGGGAAGGAAACAGTTTGAGACTGGGAGTAAAAGGAAAATTCATAAATGCAAGAAAGGTCTCATCTCTGCATACAGGACATAGACATTATGATAAATGACACTATAATAAGCATTCCTGTTCAAGAGAAATGGATGATCAAGTCCCATTGAATGGTCTTTTTCTACAAAATAGTCTACAATCTCTCTTCTCACAGTCCTTCTGTTATTTTGCTAGGAATTGTTCTGCAGGATGAAAATAATTAAATGTAGGTTCTGTAACATCCATTTATAATACATGTATTTGTTTGAGGTACACAACGCTAATGAACTTGTATCTGGTATTTACTTGCAATATAAGGTGGAGGAGTGAGTTCAACCTTAGTAAATTATATGTTCTATTTCTTGCTCTTAGATAAGTAACACAGCTGAAAGGATCATAGGAACTCATAAGTAGAGCTGAAAGGAACCTCAAAGGTCTAGTGTTATTTTATATATGAGGAAACCAAAGATCAAGGATGTTAAGTGTCTAGCCCAAAGAAACAAAGGTAAAAAGAGGGGGAAGATATGAATCCAAGTCTCCTGAAACAATTCAAAATAGTTAAAGAAACTTTTATTAATTATATACTATATGCTAATAGTGCTGTGGACATGAGGAAAAAAAAATAACACAGGTCCCGGTCTCAAGGAGCTTATAGTCTAACAAGAAAATTAGGGCAATTGCACTGGTTATAATATGAACATAAAGGAGTGGTTCAAGTTAAGTGTTAAGAAAAATGTGGAGAGAGAAATATTTACAGAATAGAGAAGACTTCATAGAAAGGGGGGATTTAATAAATAAAATTTTCAAATGTATAAATAATAGAAAATAAGAATAACTGACTATACCATTTTGTTTTACCCAGTGATTTATTCAAAATAACTTCATGAAAAATGGTTAAAATGTTAGGACAGTATTACCATTCTACAGGTGAGAAGATTGAATCTAAGTAAAGTTAAATGTCTTGCCCAGGGTCACACAACTAGCATTTATCAGAGCCAACAACAGAACTCAGGTTCTCTGATTCAAGAGTAGTAATCATTCCATTATCCCATAATGGTTTGATACTGTCCCATTAATTAGAGTTAAGATGCTAACAGGCAATACAATTTTAATTCAAAGAGATGAAACTATATTGACTGAACTAGGTATTAACAAAAGTAACATGGAATAAGTAGCTTTGAGAAAGGAAGAGGTTTTGGAGCATGGGAGGTCTAAGTGATTACCTGAAATCACTCTATTCCAGAAGCCCCCTACTGCACTTTAAGGGCACCCTTGAATAATTACACACTTTGTTCTCATTTATGCTTTACATCTTCTGCATCCTGAAAGAGGCCAACAAGGCCATGTGCAATCCCAAACCATCACAGAATAGCTCTAGAATGCATACCAATTTTTATGACACACACACACACACACACACACACACACACACACATTCCTACTCATTTTCTCCAGGTTAATGATAAAATGAGAGGAAGCATGGTACATTGGATAGAAGGCCAATCAGACAGTCAGAAGATCTGGGTTCAAGATTTACCTATGAAACACACATACCAGCTAGGTGATGATGGGTAAGTCTCAACCTTTCACAGTCTTCATACTATAGGACTTGAGTAACTGCTAGGAGTTACAGAGCTTAGGTTATATGGACCAAGTGAAGTAACATCTATGTAGAAAGTTCCTAAAACCAATCAAATCACAACTCACCCTCTACCCCCCACCTTGAAAAGATAAAATAAAATGAATTTCAGTGGCCTGGGCAAGTATCAATTAAAGTGGGAGGGGGGAGAAGAAGAAATATAAATGAATGCATTATATAGCTTTTATTAAAAACTCTGGAAAAAGCACTATGCTAAATGCTGGGCCTGCTTATGTGATGGGTAGCAGCCTGCAAACATTCTTCAAAGAGATAATCAAGTCTGTTTTCCTTCTCCCATCTTTGTGCCTTTGCAATGGTTGTACCTGTTGCCTATAATGGATTCCCTTTCCAATTCTGCCTCTTAGAGTTCATTATTTTCTTCAAGACTCAAATCAATTGTTATCTTCCATACTAGCCCTCTTCTGATATCTCTAGCTGGTGGTGCCTTCCTGGTGCCAATCACAGTGTCTGGCACACGGGAGCTACTTAAAACATGCTTATTTACTTGATTGACAATGCAGAATGGCAAGTACACAAGGTGTTTTTTCTATGTTATTCTCCCTTAACATCTGTTTTTTTCCCCTTACTCATTGTCCATCAATTTTTCTTGTTCTCTTAGCTTATTGGCCTTCCTTTGCTATCCCTGATGCACATTTTCTGGCTCACATTCTGCCAGAATTAGGTATCTCTTAACATGTTCCCTTTTATAATCTGACTCAACATTTTACTTATGCTCATATTGAAATTTATCATGGTTTTGCACTGACTTCCTGGTTTATATTGCTGAGTGTTCCATTCTGGCAGTAAGAAATAACCTTTGGTAACCTGCCTCACCGTATGCAACAAATGTGTGGGCCATCTTATAATGGAGCTTCAAGAGAATAAAGACTGGTGAATATATCCTTATTTCCTCACAAACCTAAAGATATCTGCATTTTTAGGTGCCACATTGCTCCTAGGAACCACAGATAAAATAAATAAACAAACACATATGATGTGTTGTTTTGGTTTAGTCAATTGGTTGTTTCCATATTTTTGTCTCTGTCATCCCATTTGGCGTGTTCTTGGCAAGGTTATTGAAGTTATTTGCCATTGCCTTCTCTAGCTCATTTTACAGATGATGAAACAGAGGCAAACAGGTTTAAGAATAAAATTGGTGTGAAGTGATGAAAATGTATTCAATTCAATTCATAGAGTGATATTCAGAACTGGAAGGAACCTTAGAGATACCCTCATTTTATAGATACACATCTGTAGCCTCTAAATATAAGTGACTTGAGCAAGGTCACATATATAAAATAAAATAATGTACCTGACATTTTAAATAACATTTTGTTTTGGTGGTGGGGAGTATTTCTCTAAACTCAAACTCATTAGCAGTTTCCACTAAACTAAATGATCTTCTCAAAAACATGAACTGAACTCATGCTAACGTATGTGATATTGTGTTAGGCACTACATGGAAAAAAAAGATGAAAAATTAAATGGCACCTAACCCCAAAGAACTCAAATAAGCACAAACAGAAGAAAAATAATGAAATGAAATCTTGAATGTGGTGATAGGAAACATATATGAGTCAGAATTTTCCCTGTTTCATGTGTCTCATAAAACTTTATATGTGTGTATATACATATATATGCATATATATGTATATATATATCATATACACATAAAAAAGAAGAGATTATTGGAGTATGGTATTTCAGGAATAAGAAACAGATATACTATAAGAAGGGTATAATACATTCTCAATATAACATAGTCATTCCATAACTAATAACATACTACAAGAAGAGTATCATATATTCTCACTATATAATAGCCATAATTGATAATCTCCTGTAAAAGTATAATATACTCGCACTGTAACATAGTCATAACCAGTAACAACTGACATATAATTAGTGCTTTCACATTTATAAACACTACATACATAGTCTCATTTAAGCCTAAAAACTTTTTAAGGTATTTATCACAGGTTTTATGCCCATTTTGTAGCTGAGGTAATTGTGTCTTAGAGTTCAGTGACTTGCTTGTCATGACATATATCATAATGGTCAGAGATAGGGTTTGGATCCAGGTCATATGATTCTGAACTCAATATGCTATCCAGGATAATATTTGTTCAGTAAGTCTATTAATTTTTTGATTATTAAGACAGTGCTAGATTTTTTTTTCCCTGTCTGAGAAAGAAAAAAAAAAGTTTTGCTATTTCTACATTCTCCTAAGGATCAGAGTTTACAGATAGCATGCCATTTCAATGGCAGCCACTCATTTCAGAAAAGCGAAGCATACAATAGCCTTTTTCTCTTCCTCACTGAACAGCAGTGGCTGTCAACTTTTCATTTCCAGTCTCCATGAGGCAGAATTTGCTGATTTCGGTGATGTTGGCTGAGAATAATTCCCCACACAGCTTTAAATTAAATGTCCCTCAAGAGCAACATAAAGATTTTCATTCAGCTTGGCATTAATTTTTATTTTCAGAAACCATTAAGGAAAAACAAATACAAGGTCCAGAATATCTCAAACAAAATTTTCATTGGAAATTATTGTTAATTAGTATTTATTAGCTACTTTCTGGATGCAGGAGACTGGATTGGATGAAATGCAAGTATGTTGATACTAAACTTATCCCAATAAAACAAATCAATTCTATCTAACACATTAAGTAAAGGCATATACATAACTTTAACTATGATAATTAGTATTATTAGCAACTGTTATGTTTATTACCAGGATTTTGCACAGCATTTTCCAATCCATTTCCATTATTCCTTCTGTCACACACAGATTGTGACAACTTATTCCCTTATGAGTGAGACAACATGTTGGAGAATTAAGCTATAACTAGACTTCTTGATATTGGATGTAAATTTCAGTGGAGAACTGAGTAGGTAGCAGTCAAAAGGACAGCTCCAGCCAGGAGAGCAGGTCATCCTGATTATCAGAGTCTGACTAACACCCACAAGGGTTGAGGGAGATAGTTGTTACTAGTACAAGGGCAATACAGTGATGGGATTCTGAGGCACTGTGGAATGTTGGTCCACAGAAAGGAAGTGTATATCTTTTGCCCTTCTCCCCAGAGAAAGAGAATTAGAATTAGTGCCCAATGGGAAAACCCAGTTTTACCTTTGATAGTTATTCTTCAATCTGGATTGTGCATGTGTATGTCTATATGCACATACACACATACACCTATACAATACACATATGCATAGGTATATGTATGGCCACACACAGAGTGTCCCAAAAGTCTTAGTGCAGTTTTAAGCTTTAATAAGTTCAGAAATATAAATGCTAAAACTTACAAAAATTATTTGGAAGTATAACTATTTATATATCTTTTCCACTTAGTTTTGTGAATTTTGAAGAACATTTTTATTTTAATTTTACTAAGACAGGACACCATTTTACTTTGTATTCTGTGTGCAACAGTTTCTGGATCACACTTTCTTTGACAGACATATTGGTAAATAAAGATTTCTTGCTTGGCATCTTAATAACCTGATCATTTTTCTGACATGCTGGATAGTTTCCTTTCTACTCCAAAATCATCATGCCCTCAAGTAACTCATCATCACAGCAACTTTATACTACACCTTCCAGATTTACTTCTCCTAACTTCTCAGTATCATCAGTTGTCTCTATTCCTCTTATTGGAGGGTTATACAAAAAACTGCTCCAAAATCCACCCTTTAAAGATAGCCCAGAAGTTCAGTCAACTTGCATTTCCCATTGCATTACTCATTAGCTTGGATTTGTTTCCAACTCCACCATCATGTCCTTTCACTGGGTACCCTCTGCCATTCCTGGGACTGAACTGACCAATCACTTCCCTGGCCACCACTCTCCTAGATGTATCTTCCCCTAGACTGTAAGCTTACTGTTCCTGACACAAGTCATTCCATTGCCCTACTTCATGTATTTGTGTTATCTTTCCTTCATGCAGGGCATGTTGTTCCTCCTCATCTCTGGCTTCTACATTTCCTGGCTTCCTTCAAGACTCAATTCAATTCCAATGTTTTGCAGGGGGACTTTTGTGCCCTCCTCTCCCCACTTCAAACACACACACACATACCACACATACACATACATTGCCTAATAACTTCCCTCTGAGATAACTTTCAATTCATTGTTTGTATCTATCTATCTATCTATCTATCTATCTATCTATCTATCTATCTATCTAT
>NW_020951427.1:2389404-2415602 GCF_900497805.2 Vombatus ursinus
TATCTATCTATCTATCTATCTATCTATCTATCTATCTATCTATCTATATCTATATCTTGAATGCACCAAATTATTTGCATACTGTCTCTCTTATTACAACAGGGTCCATGTTTTTACCTTTCTCTGTATCCCTAGACCTTAGTAATGTCTGGCACCCAGTAAGTGCTTAATAAATGCTTATTATTAGACTGGCTGACAGAAACTGTCTCATTTTTGTTTCTATCCCTATCACATAAAATTGTCTGACATCATAAATATTATTCCTTCCTTCATTCATTCATCTGTTCATTCATTCAGCAACATGAATGCTTCTAGATTATTTCTAAAGAAGTAGTGGACACAGGTGTTATGTCTGTAGTGCTTGTTTACGTATGTTGCAAAGTAATTTAATTATGTTCTACATTGGTTATCTCTCTGTATTTTGAATTTCTATAAATCTTTTATAATCTAATTCAAACATCACTTCATCAAAAATTATTTTTCTAATTCTCCCCACCCCACACATCTAATTTTGTAATTCTCTTTTCTTCATTTGACATCATATACTGTTTTTGTGTATACCTTTTTTGAGTAATCATATATTATATATAGTTAGGTATTCAGTTCTAACTCCAATAAAAAAAAACAGTGCTTGATGGAAGGAAAGTATCTCAGTATACGGAGGGTAGAACAGTTATTAAGTATTAAGCATCCTGGAGAAATTTGTTAGTTTCTGTTTTTCAATGAGGCAAGTAGAAAAGTCAAATTATCTATTCCAGCAGAGAATAAATAATGGTAATGGAAAGAACATGAGACTTGGAATCAGATGATTTTGGTTCAAATCCTGGTAACACAGCTTATTAAAGATATTACCATGGGTACCACCTTAACCTCCCTAATTTTCTTACCCGTAAAATTAACATTATAATAATAGCACCTTCCTTACAGAGGCATTATGAACATCAATTAAAACTACATACCCATGTATACACACAGGTATATACCTGTGTATGTGTGAATAAATATATATGTATGTATATGCATATGCATAAATATATATATTTGTATACACATATCATATATGTGATTGTGTATGTATGAAGAATTGAACAAACTTTAAAAACCTATATGTTAATTATTATTATAATTGGTATGAAGGAGAGACTGCATTCCAGGAATGTGGGTCAGTCAGTACAATGGCATGGAGACCAAGGACGTAGTTTCAAGTTCAAGAAAAAGAAAAGGTCATTTTGATCACAAAATGAGAAAGGATGGGTAACATCTAATGAGATGGGATAAAGTTTGAGGTTAAGTTATAGGGCTTTAAAAACAAAACAGAGAAGTGTGCATTTTATCCAAGAAAGAATAAGAAGCCATCAGAGTTAAATGAATTAGAGGCATTTGGTCAAATATATGTTTAAGGAAAGCAACTTTAGTAATAATGTTTAGGATGGACTGGAGTGGAGAATGACTTGAGGTAGGGAGACATATTCAAAGTTACTATAATAATTTCAGTGATAGTGAATGAAGGAGGACCTGAACTAAGGTGGTAGCTATGTCAGTGGAAAGAATGGGTCAGATCCAAGGAAGTTTGTGAAGGTGGAATTAGCAGTATTTGGAAAGTCATTTGATGGAGTGAACATTATCATTAAACCCTAGAGGGAAGAGAATTGAAAAAAGAGTGGTCAGCACTGTCAAATACAGCAGAGAGGTTGAAAGGCATTAGGACAGAGAAAAGACCATGGGATCTGATGAGTAATACAACACTGATATCTTGGAAGATCAGTTTATTTTATTTTTTATTAATTTATTTTAATTTATCAACAATACTTCCATAAGCTTTTGGATTTTAATTTTTCCCCCTCCTTCACCACCTCACTCCCCAAGATGGTGCTCAATCTGATATAGGCTATACATTTACATTCCTATTAAACATATTTTCACATTAGTGATGTTGTAAGGAAGAATTAGAACCAATAGGAGGAACCACAAGAAAGAGGAAACAAAACAAAACAAGAGAAAAAAAAAGAGCAAATAGTATGCTTCAATCTGCATTCAAACTCCATGGCTCTTTCTTTGGATGTGGATAGCATTTTCCATCATGAGACCTTTGGAAATGTCTTAGATCCTTGCATTGCTGAGATGGGTTAAGTTTATCAAGGTTAGTCATCGCAAAACATGGCTGCTACTGTGTACAACATTTTCCTGGTTCTGCTCACTTCACTCAGCATCAATCTATACAAGCCTTTCCAGGTTTTTCTGAAGTCTGTCTGCTCATCATTTCTTACAGCACAAGAGTATTCCATTACATTCATATACCACAACTTGTTCCTCCATTCCCCAATTGTTGGGTCTATTTCCAATTCTTTACCACCACAAAAAGAGCTGCTATAAATATTTTTGTACATGTGGGTCATTTTCCCCATTTTTCTGATCTCTTTGGGATACAACCCTGGAAGTGCTATTGCTGGGTCAAAGGTATGCACATTTTTATAGTCCTTTGGGCTTAGTTACAAATTCTTCTCCAAAATGGTTGGATCATTTCACAACTCCGCCAACAATGCATTAGTGTTCCAATTTTCCCACATCTTCTCCAACATTTATCATTTTCCTGTTTTGTCATGTTGGCCAATCTGATAGGTGTGATGTGGTACATCAGAGTTGTTTTGATTTGCATTTCTCTAATCAACAGTGATTTAGAGCACTTTTTCATATGACTGTAGATGACTTTAATTTCTTCATCTGAGAACTGTGTATTCATATCCTTTGACCATTTATCAGTTGGGGAATGACTTGTATTCTCATGAATTTGATTCAGTTCTGTATATATTTGAGAAATGAGGCCCTTATCAGAGACATTGGTTATAAAAATTCTTTCCCAATTTTCTACTTCCCTTCTAATCTTGGATGCAAAAACTTTTCAATTTAATCTTATCAAAGTTATCCATTTTGCATTTCATAATGTTCTCTATCTCTTCTTTGGTCATAAATTCTTCCCTTCTCATTGATGTGAGAGGAAAACTCCCAGTTTGCTTACAGTATCAGTCTTTATATCTAAATCATGAACCCATTTTGACTTTATTTTGGTATATGGTATGAGATTTAGATCTATGCCTAGTTTCTGCCAGATTCTTTTCCAGTTTTCCCAGCAGTTTTTGTCAAATAGTGAGTTCTTATCCCAGAAGCTGTGGACTTTGGGTTTATCAAATAGTAGATTACTATGGTCATTGACTACTGTGTCTTACATACCTAACCTATTCCACTGATACAGCACGCTATTTCCTAGCCAGTACCAAGTACTTTTGATGATTGCTGCTTTATAATACAATTTAAGATCTGGAATAGCTATGCCACCTTCCCCTGCATATCTTTTCATCAGTTCTGTTGATAATGTGGACCTTTTGTTATTCCAAATGAATCTTGTTATTATTTTTTTCTAACTCTGTAAAATAATGTTTTGGTAGTTTGATTAGTATGGTATTGAATAAGTAAATCAGTTTAGACAGAATAGTCATTTTTACTATATTATTAGCTTGGCCTACCCATAAGCAACTGATGTTTTCCCAATTATTTAGATCTGAATTTATTTGTATGGAAAGTGTTTTGTAATTGTATTCATATAGTTCCTGGGTTTGTTTCAGGAGGAAGACTCCTAAATATTTTATAATGTCTACAGTAATTTTAAATGAAATTTCTCTTTCTATCTCTTGCTGTTGGACTTTGTTGGTAACATATATACGTGCTGATGATTTATGTGAGTTTATTTTTTAGCCTGCAACATTGTTAAAGTTGTTTATTATTTCAAGTAGTTTTTTTTGATTCTTTTTTTTTATCAAGATTTTCAGGTAGTCCAATAATTTTTCAATAACCTCTCCTGGATCTATTTTCCAGGTCAGTTGTTTTCCAATGAGATATTCACATTGCCTTCTATTTTTTCATTCATATATGTATGTTTTATTTCATAACTTCTTGATTTCTCATAGAGTCATTAGCTTCCATTTGCTCCATTCTAATTTTTAAGGAATTGTTTTCTTCAGTGACTTTTGAACCTTCTTTTCTATTTGGCCAATTCTGCTTTTTATGGCATTCTTCTCCTCATTGGCTTTTCAAAACTCTTTTGCCATTTGGTCTAGTCTATTTTCTAAGGTGTTATTTTCTCCAGTATTTTTGAGGGTTTCCTTTAGCAAGCTGTTGACTTGTTTTCATGATTTTCTTGCATCACTCTCATTTATTTTCCCATTTTTTTCCTCTACTTCTCATACTTGATTTTCAAGATCCTTTTTGAGCTCTTCTATGGCCTGAGAACAGTTTATATTTTCCTTGAAGGCTTTGGATGTAGGAGCTTTGACTTTGTTTTCTCCTGAGTGTATATTTTTATCTTCCTTGTTACCAAAATACGTTTCTATATTCTGAGTTTTTTTTTACCACTGTTTGTTCATTTTTCCCAGCAAATTATATGACTTTTTAATTCTTAGTTAAGGTAGGGCTCCGCTTCCAGTATGAAGGGCATATTGTCCCAAGCTTTGGGGTTTTGTGCAGGTGTTTTGAGAGATATTTCTAGCGACCTGTAAGTTTTCAGTTCTTCCAAGGTGGTATGATCTAAGGAGAGGTGTTTACTCCTCTCCTGGCTTGTGCTCTGGTCTATGAGTGACCACAAGTGCTCTTTTCTGCCCTGGAACTGTAAGGAGGGTTCCTTCTCCTCTGCTGCCACAAATTCTGCTATGCCAGTGCTCCTCCTTGCCCTTGGGCAGACACCTAGGACTGTGACGCCGATACAAGTATGGGCAAAGCCACGGAATCCTGCCTCAGTGCCAGTAAAGTGACCCCCTGTAATCTCCTTCTGATCAATTCTGATCAGCCCTTACCTTATGTGGGCTGAGAACTCCAGAAGTAGCCACTACCACTGCTGCCACCACCCCAGGATGTGCGGGGGCAGGGGCTGTATTGTGCTCCTCTCTCACCCAGCTCTGACAGACCTTTCCTATTGACCTTCTAAGTTATCTTTGGCATTTGTGGTTTAGAAGTCTAGAAACTGCCATAGTTGCCTGCTATTCAATACTCTGAAGTCTGCTCCATGTTTCCTGGGGCCCAGTCTGTGCTGAAGCGCTTGCGCTGGACTGTGCTCCTCTCCCAGCCCAGTGCAACAGACCTTTCTTGTTGATCATACAGGTTGTCTTGGGTTGAAAATTGTTTCACTCTTTTTGTGGGTTCTGCTGCTCTAGAATTTGTTTAGAGTCATTTTTTGCAGGTATTTGGAGAGGTTTGAGGGAGATCTCAAGCAAGTCCCTGTCTTTACTCTGCCATTTTGGCTCAGCCTCTCAACACTGTTGTTTGGCAAAAGAAGAGCAGTGAGCGGATGATAGGACAGTGTAAAAGTGCAACTAAGTTTCTTCTTCATTTAGTTGAAGGATGAAAGTGCAGACAGAGAAGGGTCTACCTAAGAAATTACTAAGGTGTGGAAGAGCTAGAGGTTTCTATGAGGATGAAGAACATGTGAAGCATAGGGAGATATTTTAAATTGAAAAGTGATACCCCACTTTACTTTTTATTATTTACTAATTACTGATTGAGAATTGTATCTAATCAATACTTATGGATCAAACTTAGACTTGATTGGATAGGCCTCAATGGTACAGTTTATAAAAGTTTAACTTTCCTATTCCCACAGACTACAGTCTGACCACAAAGACTCAAAATCTGTGAGTTTTTACTCAACAGGTAAGGGAGGAGGAGGGAAAGGAAGATGAGTCAATCTCTTCATTAGATTTATGTATTCCAAGAGACTTTCCAGAAGTAAATTCAGTGTTTTTCCCTGTTGTCATGGGCTATGGAAATCCCCGGAGTCAAACCAAGCAAAGCCCACCCTTCATCTCTGTGTGACCAATCACAGTCCTAGTTTACTTTGCATCACTGGACCACTTCTTCTATCTCATGTAATCAATTACATAAAAGAGCTGCTCTGACTGTCAAATGGGTCCTTGACTAATGGGGAGTCTTGGATGTATTTTTACTAGCAATTGCTAGCCTTGCTAATAAATTGATCATGCTTGGAACTTTGTGCTTCAGTTTCTCTTTATTATAGATTTTTATCATGACAGAAGAGTAAGCTATGGTCAGAAAAGAGGATGTGAGGATTTTTAATTAGGGCAGTAGAATATTTATGGGTATTAGTGAGATATTATGTGTGACCATTTCTATTGAGTGACTGAGGTATGCTGAAGGAATAGATTATGAATTTTAAAGAGACTAGGGGGTTAAGAGACTAATTAGTTTGAAGGAACTTCTGTACGGACATTAAAGTACCCTACTGTAAGGACAAAAGATGGGAAAGAGAGGAAGATGGTGATTCAGGTCCTAAACTTGTTGAGAAAAGAAAAATGACCTGAAATATTGATATATTACAGATAGCAAAAGTTGTGCATAGTGGAAATTTTTGATGGAGTGGCCATCAAAGGAGGAAATCAAGCAAGTAACAGTTATAAATTAAGAGTGTGGAAGTGACAGTGGACAGAAAAGTGTATTCTGACTTTTTCTCCAGTGTTGTAGGAGGTGGGAGAAAAGGTGTGTTTACTGCTGGAGTAGAAAGTAAAGGATGCAGTGTCATTAGAGGGAAACCAGGTCTAAGTGAGTGCTAAAATATTCAAGGAGTATGAGAGAAATAGGTTCAGGATGAAGTAGAGTTTGTTCACAATCAAATAGAATTTTCTAGAGGGCACAGTGAAAAGGGTAGGCAGGATTGGAGTGGGACACGAGTCATTTGGGTTGAAGGGGAATAAAATGAGAAGATGGAAGTAAGGGTAATTTTCTCCTAAATGTCCAATGATTTATAAAATACAGGTAAAGGTGGTGAAGTAAGAGAAGTTGCTAGGATGATAGTGGGTGATAGATGAGTAGAGAAGCTCACAGTCTTTAAAGGGGTGTTGCAGGGGAACTTAAACTGGAGTGAGACATTGGAGACACTGGCCCAGGACTGTCCAGTATGGCATGCCCTCACCAAAGATGGTGCAGTACTCCATGAGCAAAGCGGAATTACAGTAACACAAAGGAAATGTGAGTTGTCCAGTTCAGAGATATTTCCATCCCAAATGTTTTAATGCACTACTTGTGCCTGACCTGGGTAGAGCCTTCCAAACTCACACTAGTCTGATCAGCCAGAGACACACACGTATACCCTCACCCCAACATCATTATGTCATTGGTCCTCTTCAAAAATGAAGGATGATCAACAACAAGCCAGTTTTTGGTCTACTTCGTCACTTGGGTGACAAGAAGGAAGTGCCATGGGTGAACAGGGGTAGAAGGAAGGAGAATAATTCCCTCAAATGACAGAGGGAACAGCAGGACTTAGTTGTGCCTTAGATTTATCCTTGTCTGTATCATTGCCATAAAAAAAAAGATTGTTTATTTTGGCTTTCAGCCAAATTAACATGAGAGAAGCAGAGTTCCCAGTGGATAGAGGCTCTCTGCCTTGTACCACTATGTCCAAGGGACTTGTAACTGTAGCTTGAATTGCTGCCAAAATGGGATTCTGCTGCTGCCAAAGATCAGTTAAGAAGCAGTGCCCACCAAGGTGCTACATCTTAAAAGCTTGTGCTTTCAGCAGTTTCAGAATTCCCTATCTAATCAGCTATAGCTTATCAAGCATAAGAAAGGGAGAGAAACAATCATCCAGACTCCAGATGGAAATGTTTAATGCATAGGCAGTTTACAGAATGAATACAAATCGCAAACGTTGTAGTTTTTGGTTAATCTGCTGAATAAAAAAAATATTGAATTTGTTCTACTTTAATTAATGAGTAACTGAATTTTTGATTAAGTACATTGCTTTGCTCTTTCACAGGGAGCCAGAGGTCATTGATTTGTCAGGTAACTGGTAATGGTGATGCTTTCTTTTCCTTAGGAATGTGATTCCCTTGACTCTAGTCTGCAGTGGAGGTGAAATCTATGATGGAGTGTAAGTTATGCCCTCTACATTGATGTGATAATGTATGTGCCAATTTACAGAATTATATAGCATACATTGCTCATGTCAACTGAGTGTTACATGCAAAATACTTTTCTTTAAATTCACAACATGCCTATGAAGAAAAGAAAGGTGATTAATGATGTTTCTTTAGCCTTTCATTGTGCATAGGCTGTGTGTGTTGACACATTCAGCCCAAGAACTCTGCAGCTCATGAGTGTTGCTGGATAGGACAAATATGGAATAGCAAAAGATAGAGTGTTTGCATACTTCCTCTAAGAGGGTGACAAGAATGTTTAAGCAGTAAAGGAGATCAAAAAGAGGAAAGATTTGAGTGTGTGTGAGTGTGTGTGAGTGTTTGTGTGTTCCATTCATGGAAAAAATAAAACAAACAAAAAACACAAATTCAAATGCTGGCTTTGATACTTACCTACTCTATAAAATGAGGGTGTTGACTTAGATGACTTCTAAGGTCCCTTTCAGCTATCTTTCCTATAAACTTATGTGTCTATACTTATATGCTTAAACATAGAGGGTCAAGAAGAAGAAAGAGGGTAGATAAAACATGTATATACAAATTCACAGGATCCTAGATATACAGCTGAAACAGTCCCTCTCCTCTAGGCTAAGATCCAGGAGAAGTAGAGTCCTTTTTTGTACTACCTCCCATCTAGGCAAACATTCAATAAATATGGCGGTTCCCACTTGGGTCCCTTCCATCTTGGCCAGAATTTAGGAGCTAATGGGGCTCATACTTGGATTCCTATTTAGGCTAGATTTCTGAGTGTATGGGGGCTTCAGTTTTACTATGCAATGTGATATGTCACCACTCTAGCTCAAATTTAATGCAAAGGATAAAAGAACAATCTTTTAAATTGTGTTAATCTAAGGAAAGATATTTATTATACAGCAAGTTCACCTTCTGTTTTCCCTGAAAAATATACCAGATACAAAAAGTGTGTGCTGCAGCAAATTGCATCTGCATCTGTTTCCTTCATAAACCAACAGAAAAGTGATCAACCCCTGCCCCAACAATTAAAAATCTGACTCTAGTGGCAACTGCTGAGGTACACTTAAGATTTAAGAGATTTTATATTTAAAGATAAGCTAAACCTTCCCCACCCCTAATAGTCAACTGAAAGCAGTCTAGTTTAATAAACTTATTAATTAGTTAGAAAATCTTTTTTACATAAAACAATTAATCCACCAAATGTCCTGAGTATCTATGAAAAGATGGATATTGATTTATTTTCATCAAAAATGAACTCAATGTGTAATACATTCATTTCTTGCAATTGTTTGGGGATAGCTTATTCAGAGGAACTACAGCTTGACTAGAATTAGATATTTTAAAGTAAAAACAGTAAGACTGCCCTCAACACTGCTGTATTAGGGGTTTTAGTTATGGAAGACTTGTCTATAGTAAATTCTATTAAAACAGAAGACATCAGCAAGCTAATTTATTGCATATGGTTCAAAGACATCATCCTCATACTACTAATAGAATGGGCTCATCAACTGGGAGAAGTAACAAAGAACTCACAATATGCCTATGAAGAAAAGAAAGGTGATTAATGATGTTTCTTTAGCCTTTAACACTCTTTGAACAGACTTCTGATTTTCTCCATTATAATAAACATTTTACTACTAAAAAATTATCAAGACAGAGCTTAGAATAGTATCAAAAGTAATAGGAAATTTCCTGGGAAATGTACTTGTTGCAACAATAACTATTTTAAAGGATATATAAAAATATCTCAGTCATTTTCTTAGTATTAAGAGGAAAGGTAAGAAAGGATTTGAATTCCTGGTGATAAAGTATGCTATGTGAAACAATCACTAGTAGGATGCATAGTAATAGAAAATTGATTAAAGTTGTTGTATATTAGTCCTTGTAAAGTTATGGGCCAAGTTTTCTGTTCATCTTTATTAGTGAAATTGAGATCTTTAGTTGACAAATGGGGAAATTGAGGTATAGCTAAATTAATGATATGAGCAAGAGAACCCAGGTCTAAGCTACATTAGTTTTCTGAGTTTAGCAAATCTAAAAGTTTTTCGACTGATTTTGTAAGAGTTTTATTTATTTATTAAAAACTTTGATCTGAGGCTGTCATGGGATTATGATAGGTTGTTTGGGGTCACAGAGTTGACAGCTGTCCCTACATGATAAATAGAGAAGTTGTCTTAGAATCTTGTCTCTGTCCCTTACTACTTCCAGGACTGCGGGCAAGTCATTTCATTTCTCTTGGTTTCAGTTTACTAATATGTAAAATGAGGGTAGCATAATAGATGGCTTCTAGGGTTCTTTTAAGCTTGAAATATAAAACCAGACTCTAAGCTTTAGAGCCACTTAGCTACATGGATAAGTGGGGGAATATGGTCCTGGAATGTTACATATGTGGCCAAATGTGTGGCTAATGTATCAACTGGTTTGGGTGATTTTTTTTTCTTCCTTTTCATCATTGGTCCAAGGGTAGACTCACTGGATAGGAGAATGAGGAGGAATATATTCAGCAATGAATCTGCTTGAAATAAAAGGCATCAGAAAAATTTCAAATAGGAGAAGGAAGAAAATACATCATAAGAGAGAGGGAAAGATTAAGGAACAATATCAAGGAGAAATGATGAAATGTGATAAAGAAAATAGAGGGTAAGCATTACCAAGGTGTGTGGCCCATTCTTACTTTGAGACTAGAGGAAAGAAATAGAGGATGAATGAACACACAGAGAGTTTAAGAAGAGAAAGTAGGTAGTTCACAAAAGAAGTCTTTAGTCTATTTTCAACTCTTACAAAGTCCTGTTTTGTAAACACTAATCTCACAAATATATGTACAAAAGATTTGCCATGTTATGACAGAATTTTTTCATGCATGTAGCTACATTTCACCTTTTAGTTGGATGATTTATCCAAGGATGTCATAATCTGAGAGTGGGAAGGCATGCATCTGGACTTGAGGATACAATGGAACTTGTAATAACTGTTGTAATCAGTGTTATAATTAATAAGAAACTATAATGCTAATACAACAAACATCAAGAGACTATTGCAAGAAACATCAGTTTCCTTAGCTGTATATAGGGGACAATATTACTTACTACTAGGCAGTTAGGTGGTGTGGTGGATAGAGTGCCAGACTTGGAGTCCGGAAGACTTGAGTTCAAATTTGGCCTCATACTAGCTATGTTGCCCTGGGTAAGTCTCTTAATCCAGTTTGCCTCAGTTTCCTCATCTGCAAATTGAACTGGAGACGGAAATGCCAACCACTTCAATATCTTTACCAAGAAGACCCAAAAAGAAGTCATGAAGAGTCAGACATGACTGAACAACAACAACAACATTATTCATAATACCCACCTTTTAGGGTAATTTGAAAAGTCTTTTGTATATTGTAAAATACCTTAGAGCGTTATTGTGGCATAATGACCTATATTAAAGTCAGACAGACCTAGGTTGAAATTCTCCCTTTGACACATTGTAACTATGTAACCATGGACCATTCACACAATCATTCAATACTTCAAGAATTTTTTAAATGATCGTAAAGTGCAGATGAGTTGATGATTTGCATTGCTAAAGGGAGTTAACACACTAGAAATACCCTACACTGATAAAACAAAATCACAGACCCCACACCACACTCCTCTTCTGAAAAGAAGATGAAGGAATACATACCTCATATGTGTGGTATACATGTGCCTGTGTGTGTGTTTTAAGCTTTTAAAACTTGAAACTCTACTAAAAATTTTGGGATAATCTGTATATATTATGTCAACCAGGGATACTTAACCTGAGGTCCATAGATAGTTAGATTTCAAGGGTTCTGAAAACTTGTATGGGAGGGAAAAATAATCTTTATTTTTTTCTAATATCTAAACAAAATTTTATATTTTCTTCAATTATTAAAAGCTTTATTCTGAGAATGGATTCATAGACTTCACAGAACTAATAGTGCTATTCAAACTACTAGCACAAGCATTTTGTAAAATTCTATCTTTTTCTCATAAAACTACACATTCCCACTCTAGAAAGTAAAGAGGTCAAAATCTCATTGTGAATGTCTGATTCTCTATTTTCTTAGGAACATATGCTAATTTTGCTTTTAATGACTATTTTTGGGTCATTTTATGGTTTCACAAATACAGATGAAAAGGCACTTAATTTAAAAGTAATTATTCCAACCATGTGGCCAGGCTTTATGGGAGGCAGAGTCTTATTTTCAAATGCCTTTTCTGTCACTTACTACCTATGTGACCTTAAACAAATCAATTAGCCTCTCTTGGCCTCATTTTCCTCATCTGAAAAATTCAAGGGGATTGGACTACATCACATAGAAGATTGTTCTCAGCTTTTAATCTGCAGTTTTCTGATTTTTCTTCCTCAATTTAACTTGTATCGTTATATTTCTTCCAATTTTTTTCCAATTTCTTCCTACTTGTGAGTACTATTCAATTTTTTTTTAATGAGTGAAATGGAAACAGTATGAAAACAATGTCATATTCTCTATTTCTGCTGAGGTTTTAAAAATATCAACACATATTCCATTTGAGTGGATAAAAAGTAGAGTCTTGCACGTGAGAAGGTCTAAGGGTTTTCTTGTTCTATAAATCTCAACTGCTTAATGACATTAAAAAAAGAAAATGAAGGAGCAGCTTGATGGAGGTGAAAGAGGAAGAAAAGCAGCAAATTGGTTGGTGACAGCGCCATATGCAAAAAGGGAAAAAGATCAAACATTTTTATGTGGCTACACAATCCAAATACTTGGTAAGTGGGAAATGAGAACACTGTTATATGCCTATTTAAACCCAAAGAATGATGACTGAGTGTAAGGGCAACCAAGTATAGCATCCAAGAACATTAAGCAAATGACAAATGGAGGAGCAGATGCGATTCTTCAGAAACAACAAAACAGGGCACACAGAGTGATTCACTTAGAAACACATTGCTTTGGGGAACTGCCACTGCACATTTTTGGACCCTGTATCTGGTTCTGCAAACAGGATATGTACAATGATATGAAATGTACCAAATGGGATGTAAATATTAAATTGTTATGCTCTAATATAAAATGATAAAATATCAAAATAATAGTCTAAATTCCATGTCAACAGATTTAGGGTCATAAATTCCCTGCTACAAGACTAGGATTCTTCTTTCCTCTTGCCTCTCCTCTTTATCTATCATCTTTTCTCTGTCTTCCTTTCCCTTTTCTTTTTCTCTTCCTCTATTCTTCCCTGCCCTTGGTATTTAGTTTTCTAATCTGTAAAATGAGGGGTTTGAACTGCATTATATCCAAGGTCAACTTTACCTTTTTAATCTATGATCCTATTTTTTTTCTTAAACTGTGATGTGTGAAGAACATTTTTTTTTAAAAATGCATATACAATAAGGTCAATCTCTTACATTCCCAAAGCTATGTAAATTCAGGAACATGTGAATGTCTAGGGCAAAGCTGTCAAAAATGATTACTAAAAGCACTTATAAAGTCTCTTTGTGCATGATGTGCTAAACAATGGACAACATAGGTTTCATGAAATTCAGCTATGTGTTTAAAGAAAGGGTTCTTCACTTTTTTTTTTGCATGTCATAGATCTCTTTGGTCATCTAGTGAAGACTATGGACCTATTCTTGACTCAATGTTTTTAAATGCAATAATGCTGGAAAATAATTATCAAAATATTGCAAAACTTTCTGGACCCTAGTTCTAAACCCTGATTTCAGGGTTCAAGCCATATGAAAAAATAATTCAGATTTTATGCTCATACCAGCTTGATCATTGACATTTATTAACATTAGCTGAAATCTCAGAAGGACTTTTGGCTATTTCAAAAATTCAACTCTATCCTCTAACTACAATAATTTAACATAATTAAAAATGTTCAAAAATATAGGAAACAGGTCCCTAGGTTCTTTTTTTTCCCTAGGTTCTTTTTAACTCCCTATTCCCATTCTTGAATATGTCATCAAATTACAAATCCAACCAGTACCTGAAAAATAATTTTGTTTGGCATAATTGATTAAGAACTCATTACCTCCTGAGGCAGACAATTACACTTCGGGTAGCACTAGTGGTAAAAATGTGCTTTATTTTTTTATTTTATTTTATTTTTTCCCCTTACATTAAGGCTAAATCTGCTTTCTTGCAAACTTCACCCACTGATTCTTTTCCTGCCCTCTGGGGCCAAACAAAACAATTCAAATTCCTCCTCCACATGTCATCCTTTCCAATAATTTAAGACAGTTGCCACTTTCAGTTCCTTCCTCCCTTCACCTCACCATGTTTTCTTTTATCAGGCTCATTGTCTCTTTGTTATTGCTGTTTTATCATTTAGTATTCTGAGATTCTTCCTGATCTGTGGACCATAATCTCTATGAGTTTTCTCAACAAGAATACTGGAGAGGTTTACCATTTCCTTCTCCAGGGGGATTAAGGCAAACAGGTTAAATGAATTGATCAGGGTCACTTACCTAGTATCCTATTTTATCACATAATCTTTACTACCACATAATCATTGCACCCTGGCTTTTTTTTTTGGTCCAAAAATTAGTTTATAACCTTTTATCATGTAATCATCGCATGGTATAATTTTGTTTGTCACACCACTTAAAAGGTAAACAGAGCAGCAATATATTCACCAGTGGCATATGGATACACATTTATCTCTCCAGCATTGTGATCAGCTGAGCCTAGAATTCTCAGCACACGTGCATTGTCAGTATCAAATTTAATATATATTCATGAGTATTCTGTGCATACTAATCTTGCACCAAAGATAGTTTAGTAATAAATTACTTTAAGTGATACTGGTGCAAATTCTAAAAGCTTCATATAATGGTTGTACTCCACTTTTTTGCAAAAAAAAATTGTCCTAAAATCTGTGAAGATTGTGTGGTCAAATACAGTAAATGTCTGAAGCCAGATTTGCATTCATGTCTTCCTGACTCCAGGCCAAGTGCTCTATCCACTGAGTCATCTAGCTGCCTCTCAGCTCCTACAAAATCATGATCTTAATATTGTATGTAATAATAACTAATATTATATAATGTTTTAGGGTTTGTATAGAATGTTACATACATTATCTCACTCATGTAAAGATGAGTTTACAATAATATAAGTAAAGGGACATAGTATACCCTTTTCATCATCTGAAATTCACCTGCTTACTTGGATCGTCACTTTCTGCCTGATGTTAAATTTTACTATGTGCTATACTCCAGGCTCTAAGACTTGATTGCTGGCTCAGTTCTTTGTTTCCATTTTTTTTTGACTTCTGATTATACCTGCCATCATGGATGCTGGCTTTGATTTGGACTCATAATACTTGCTTTTCAGACAATTTTTTGTCCTTTGGACTATTCTCCAAGTCACAGATCTTCTTTTGAGACATATTTCCTTACACATTTGTAAGTAAGAGCTAGATCTTTCTTCCTACCCTACAAGACAACCTTGATGTTCCATATTCCTTGACTTTTCTTTGACATGAGCTCAGAATGCACTTCCCAAAATGTTTGAGCAATTGCAGCACTGGGTGATTAAATATACAGCCTCCAAACAGGACAGATTTGAAAGGGTCAACATTTGTTTGCATGAATTATAGCTAAGTCGCTTAAAACTATTTAGTCACAACACATTTTAGTTCACTTCATATGTGTTACACTGACTTTTCCATAGGAGCTTATCATATTTGAGTATTAGAATAAGCATATGACTAGAATTTATTACATCATTGTTGATATACTAGAGACAAACTTTGTCCTTTGTAAAATATGTGACATTCAATTGAGGGAAAAAGACAACAATACTGGGGAATCATATATGAAAATTTAAAACTACAGAATTAACAAAAAAAACAACTAGGTAACATTTTGTAACAATGAATGTATTTTTTTTCACATGGAGATACAAAGTCCAGAGTTTAACAGTAGTATAAAATATCATTTTAGTCTCAATATAGGATCACCTTTTACCCAAATATAGATTGTATTCAACAATTAAATGTTGTTGAATTATATTGGTGAATATAATTCAACAACTTTTGTTAAGCACCTCACGTGTGGAGAGCTAGCCACAGGGCAAGACACAAAGTTTAGTTAGATTCAGGTCCTGTCCTTGAGGATCCTATAGTCAAGTAAAGGTGAATAGCTCATTTTAAGATTACTATAAGAGAAAACAATATATGACCACTGAGTACATCTGATCTTGAGAAAATTAGTGAAGATTTTTGGGTCTCACTTTTCTTATCTGTAAAATGAGGGAAGGTTAGACAAGATGACCTCTATGGCGTCCAGCTCTGTATCTATGATCCTAAGACTGAAGTGGAAATTACTACATGAAGCTAGATGAGAGAAACCTATGTGGAAACAAATGACATTGAAGATAGGCATTAAAGAATAGGAAGAAGAACCAGATGGTTTTCTAGGTATATGAAAATTACAAATAAGGAGAGAAGTCTATATAGGACTAGAAAGATATGGGTAAGTGAACAGGGAGAATGGTAGATCCCATAAATGACTACAATGATGTATCAGTCACCTTTCTAAAGAAATCAAGGCTTAAGGATACTGTATATATCAACTCAAGGTTTTTTAGTTTATATTTGCTTTACCTCCAACTTGGGTATTTGCCAAAGTATCAGTGAGTTTTGGCCATGCTTGTGTGGAATCAATCTATATGCATTTATTAGGTGTCAACTAGCTGACTGAGATATGAAAGTATTCAAGGAAGCTAGTCCAGTTTGGCTGAAAGAGAGAGTATCAGATATCAATAGGAAAAGAGAACGGCATCAGATTATGGAAGATCTTCATGGTCAGGCAAAAGAATATGAAACCTACTCAGCTGGCAATAAGAAGCCATTAAAGGATTTTGAGCAGAGGAGAGACATAACCATATCTATAAAAAAGGAAGTTAACACTGGCAGCTGTATGGAGCATGGTTTGAAGTTAATTGAAAAGAGAGTGTGGGAGACCTATTAAAGGATTAGTGCAATAGTAGGGACAGAGTAATAAAGAGCCTGTGCCTGGGTAGTGGTGATGAGAAAAGAGGAACAGACAGAATATCTGATTATAGTCTGTTATCTTTTAAAATCATAGAGAGAGAAGGCTGAATTTCAAATGAGACCTTCTTAGTGGGGAAAACATAATCTCTTCAATTTATTACCTATAACTTCAACTAATGCTGCCTTTTCCAATGCAATTGATAATAATGAAGATGGCATACTGTGGAAAGAGGAGGAAGAAGAGAACATGAATGTAAGTGGTAAAGAAAATTAGAATATTAATGAAGAAATGAATAAAACACTCCTTTGAATAGAAAGAAATGTTTTTTAAAAAAGAGCAGTTATATTTTACTATGTAAATTTACTTAAGTGTTTTTAATATGTGACTACTTTTTTCTTTCCAAAAAAATCTCATTTTAGGTGTATGAACAATGCTTAGAGAAACACTTAGCCTTTTAAAAATGCATTGTTTGGGCTTGAGCTCTCCCCCAAACCCCTCCAAATAGCTGTAAAAAATGTCTCTAAACAAATTCTAAAGCAGCAGAACCCACAAAAAACAAAACAAAACAAAAAAAAAAAAAACAGTGAAACAAATTTCCAGCCCAAGACAACTTGGATGGTTGATTTGAAAGATCTATTGTGGTTGACTGGGAGAGGAACACAGTTCAGCGTGGGCAGACAAGCAAAGAACAGGCCTTAGCTAACCAGGAGCAGGCTTCAGAGGACTGAATCATGGGCAGCTGTGGTGGTTTCCAGACTTCTCAACCCACAAACTCCAAAGACAACTTAGAAAGTCAGTAGGAAAAGTCTGTGACTGCAGTGAGTGAGAAGTTCAGTCTCAGCCCCAGTCCTGGTGCAGCCCCTGGGCAGTGACTGCTTCTGGAACTCTTAATGCACAGACTTAGGAGGATTGCAGGGATCTTTTTGCTGGTGCTGAGGCAGGAATTTCTTGCTTTGCCTGTGCCTGGATATGGGTCACAGTTCTGGGTGGTGGTATTGGGGTGAGGAAGAGTGCTAGCATTGTGGAACTTGTGGTGGCAGTTGACAGGGAATCCTCCTCACAGTTCCAAGGCAGAAAAGAGTGCTTGTGGCCACTCATAGACCAGTGGAAAGGCCAGGAAAGGAGTAAGCACCTTGCCCTTGATCAAACCACCTTGGAAGAACTGAAAACTTACAGGCACTTAGAAGAATCTCTGAAAACAGCTGCACAAAACCCCCAAAGTATGGGACAATATATTCTCCACACTGGAAGCAGACCCCTACCTTAACAAAGAGTTTAAAACTCAAGTAATTGGCTGGAATCATGAGCAAATTATGAAAAAAAAAGTCAGACCATAGAATCTTTCTTTGGTGACAAAGAAGATCACAACATACAACCAGAAGAGGACAATAAGGTCAAAGCTCCTACATCCAAAGCCTTCAAGAAAAATATGAATTGGCCCCAGGACATGAAAGAACTCAAAAAGGATTTTGAGAAGCAAGTAAGAGAAGTAGAAGAAAACCTGGGAAGAGAAATGAGAGTGATGCAAGAAAATCATGAACAACAAGTCAATGGCTTGTTAAAGGAGAACCAAAAAAACACTGAAGACAAAAATGCATTATTTGACCCCATTAAAAAAAACAACATGTGTTTTCATACTTGCTTCATAGTAGTTTTAATTTTAAGTTTTAATGATGACTTTTGTTTTCATATTCCAGATTTTTCCAGATATACTCTTCTTATCCCAACCTACCACACACTCATTCAGTGCTGCCTAGTGTTTAAAGAAGTGCTTTACTGTACAAGCCTTTCCTTCCCAGAATTCCATCAGGTACCTAAAAGAGTATAGGGAAACTATGCTAAATTTAATTAAATAAATCTTACTTTAATTTCTAAACAATTTAAAACATATGCCTATATGTTTACAAAGTATTTCTTCATAAGGCTGTTTTATAATCTTCGTAGACAAAGATTTGAAAGGTTAAGTGACTTACTCATGACTAAAGAGTTATTAAGTATTTTAGTCAGGATTAGAATCAGATTTTATAACTCCAACTTTAGAGCTCTGTCCACTCTAACGTGCTGCTTTCTGAAGACAAATTTCATACTCTACTTCTTGTATCACAGAGTCTTCCATAATATTCATGTTATTCAAAAATCTGAAAATGTTCATTATTAATGGAATGCACTGAAAGGGTGGTAGTCTTAAAATTAATAATTTTTTATTGTACTTTTAATTTGTATTTTTATATGAAACAAAACATCCTTGATCATGATTGACTCTCCAAGAACTCTAGTAGTCCTACCATTTTGTGGATTAACTCAAGTATGAGCTCCCAACTTTTGGGACAAATTCTTTAATCTTATGCATCAAAATTATGACCAGTAAAATGACATTTACCAAGAACTGATGATACCAAAGATGCTTTATTTTATTCTATAGCTGACTGGGTCAGGTAGGAGTCCAATGTTTGGGACTTCTATAGGTACTATGACTTCCTTCCTTCCTGCTGAAATACCTTGAAAGGAAATAGCCCTAATTTATTATGCCATACAATAAATACTCAACTAAAGTGCTCCTTGGGTGCTCATTGAGAGTATGGTTCTCAAGAACTATGCCAGCAGAATACATGGTTTGGCAGGGCCTATCCAGCTTTCTTTATGTGTCTGTCATTCAGGGATGAAACTATTTCTTTTCCAAGAGATTTAGAACCAAAAGGTTAGTTTCAATGTGTTGACTTTATCATAGAAACTTGTGAATGCTACTTCCCAATCCTTGTTGGAATTGTTAACTGTAACAGTCTTTGGAGGAAGTTCCAAAAAGAATGTCGATTCTTGAATTATGAGAGCATACATTTAAACATGTTTCAAATTTTTCTTGTATCCATTTCATGTAAATCTTGTCTCTTGAAATGAAAAAAAAATTATATGAAATTTGTAGAAATGTGTCACATTTCTATAAAGGTCATAGAAATAGAGCTGCACTTGGAATAATGGGAGTTAAATGCAAGTTGGCCTATATTTATTAATTATTTGAGCTTGGGCAAATCCTTTAAAATTTTTGGGTCTCAGTGCCCTCATCTGTTAATTGAGGGGAGTGGGTTACATGACCTTTACAGTCACTTCCAACTCTAGAGTTAATATTATATGGACTATGTCATATACTTGAGCTTCCCCTCTCTGTGCCTTAGTTTTTCTTCACATATCCACAAAATTCCTAAAATTGTAGAGCTCAAATTCCTAGCCCCTTGTGAGTAAAAATAATTTCAGTTTGTAGAAAAGCAAAAGTTTTCTAGTTTACTAATGTTCAATTTGGGCCAAAATATCATCAAATTCTTATAAACTGGGAGTCTGCACTGTAATTTGAAATCTAATTTAAAAGTTCCACATGTTAGAGTTTTTTATTAGTAAAATTCAAAAGGTAAAAATCTTTTCATCAGTCATGTTTTATTCAGTTTTATAAGAACATAATGTAGTTTTTAGGATGGTTTCAGGTTACCACTAACAATGAGAGGAAACCCTCTGCCATTGTTCTTGCCCCAATTATGGCAAGCTAGGTACAGATTTTTTTTTTTTAGTTCTTTAATCCTTTTGCCAAACTTGTAACAGAATTGAATGAAATGACCTTAGAATTGGAAAAGGTATACCAAAAGTTACATTTGACACACATTTTTAGTGCAACTGAAAGGATTGTTATGGATCACTGAGAATACTTTTTTTTTCCCCTTTGCTGAAATAACAGGCTAATGTGACCTTTGTTGCATTATAGCATTTGTATACCAGGTTCTAGTTGCAGATGTCAACTGATGGCTATTAGAATTGGAAATTAACTTGTTGCTCTTTTCCTATATAAAATATTTGCTTCTCATTACCTGGACCCAATAGAATCCAGAAATAGGAAATTTTGTAGTGAAATAAAAGTGATTTAAAATTTTGATAAATTTGCCTTTTCAATTAATTATACAAAAATTTAATATTGAATCATATTGTTCTAGAGTCAGAAGGGAGATCTTCTAATCCAAACCTCTTGTTTTACATGTATAGAAACTGAGAAATGAAGTATCTTGTTCAAAGTCATTCAGTTATTAAAAAGAGGGTCTAGGATTGGATCAAGGGGTCTTTGAACTCTAAATGCCTACAAGTGGTTAATGAACAAGTGCTGAATGACAAATGAGTGATGGGGCAATTAGATTAATAGGAGTTCATGGAAGCTATTAATTTTATTTAACAAAATAGCTCACACTTGGATTATAGTCCAATCTTTCCTATCTACTGCAGAATGTTAAACTATTCCTACAGTCCCCTATGTACACTTTTCACTGTAGCCAAGCAAAATTTCTCAATCTTTTATTTTTTGTTTATTAATATTTTTTCACACAATGTGTCACACTTCACAACTTATATCTCACCACTGAATGCAGCTTTTCCTTAATATGTAACAATGATAAAAGAAAATCTACAAAAGGCAAAATATTAATCTGATGTACATAAAATTTACCACATGGTACATTTTTAACTGCTTACAATTAAATTAAAACCCTCTTCTCTTATAAAGAGTACATGTTTTCACTATTTTACATATATTCAAAATTATATTAGTACTGTTATATTTCATTGAAAAAATAGGATTGAGGAAGATAACAGTTACTTCATCTCTTTTTAGCTGTGAGCAGAGAAATTCAGAGCCCTTTATATTTTTGAAGAATGGTACATGAATCCTCTAAAAAGAGATAAATAGAGAACAAGGAAATGATGGATTTTCTTTTTACAGTCCCCTCAGTTTTTTTTCCTCTTCTTCATTTTTTTTACTTTCCTCCTGAGTTTTTTCCTAATTTTAAAATGAAAGTTATTGACATTTTATATACTTCTCTCTAATCAATTGGCTATTTTAATGGGAGGGAAAGACTATACAGAGTGTTGAGAAGGAAGCAGAGAAATTGGACATGTGCATTCAAGAGAAACCAAGCAATGCTCATCTTTTGTGAATACTGCTGCCTGAGATCACAGTGAAAATGTCAAATGTAAACGGAACTGTATTGGTCAGGCTTAGTATTTCTTCCACATCATTTAGCAGTTGAGTTGCTACCCTTTTAGCAAATACCACATGGCCTCTTGTTAGAAGACAGAAGGTTTTTTTTTTTTTAATGGTACAGCAGGGACTTTGCTGGGTAATTATTTCTTTTACACAACATGGAACAGTTTTGTGTATCTTTTCCATTAGGAGAATTCTGATACATTAATTCCATTGACACTGGAATTTTAATAATCTCTCATTAGTTTCCACTCAATATCACATTATTAAAGACTACCATATGAAAAAGTAGCATGATTGGCTAAAAAAAGTCAACATTAAGGTAGCAATTTTCCCCAAAAAGTTTTAATTCTACTTTATACATTGTTTCATATAAGTACCATATTTAAAATGATTGAGGGAAATTCACCATTAGGAGATCAGCTTAACAAACTTTACAGAGGCAGTTTGATGCAATGCAAAGATCTGCTCTGCAGTCAAAAGATATGGGTAAAAGTCCAGACTCAGACACTTACTAACTACCTGTGTTACTTTGAGAAACATATATTATCTTCCTACAGAACAGTTTCTGAGAAATAAGGAGGTATGATTTGATCAGGGGTTCTTGATTATTGTGTATGTGTGTGTGTGTGTGTGTGTGTGTGAGAGAGAGAGAGAGAGAGAGAGCTCCTTTGATAGTCTGGTGAAGCTTTTGGAGCTCTTTTCTAAAGGGAAAAAAATAAAATAAATGATGGAAATTGTAAACTTTACTTAGAAGTTAGTGAAAATAAAGATTGATTTTTTTTTGTTATTGTTCTCATCCAAGTCCACAGATAAACTGGTCAGAGTACGTAGACCCCAACTTAAGATTCCTTGAATGAGATGGCCTTGAAAGAAAAGAAAAAGCATTATCTTCTGGGTCTAGATTTACTATTTTAAAATGAATTTCCATTAGCATCTTTTCAGTTACTCTCTTTTATCGTTTCTTTCTTATTCTTCTCTTCAGTTATGTCAATTAACTATTGACCAGATTGTTATCTTCCTTCTCTACTGAAGTTCTGAGTGTCAGAGAAGTGTCTGTGGGTAATGTTGATCTAACATATCCTACAGTAGGCCTTGCCAAACTGGAAAAAGTTTTAAGTAGGTTCCTAGTAAATTATGACTATCATCTGAATCCCACATTAGTTCCACATTAGTGGAAGGGAGAGGCTGATAATCATAGTAAAACATATGTAAAGCTAGAAGGGACAATCTAATCCACTCTCCTTATTTTGCAAGTGAGGAAACTGAGATCCCCGGAAGTTCACTGTTTTATCCAAGTTCATACAAGTACTAAGCATCAGAGGCAGGGCTTGAATCTGAACATTTTGCCTCTACAATCAATGCTCTTTCCAGCATACTACAAATGCTTCCTGTGATGGGTTAGACACCAGATTAGAGAAAACGAGAAACCCAGAAATGGAATCTTTTAGGAACTGAAGTGTAATTTCTTTACTCTCTGACTCATAAGTTAAGTATATATGAAGTTAGGGAGAACATTAGGTGTATTCCAAATTAAGGCTTTTTTCTTGGTGGATCCATGATCACAACAACATGGGAATTCTTTGTAATGAAAAAGACAACAACCCACCAACACCTTTCTCTACTATGTTACTCTAGTGCATTTCCTCCCATAAATAAAGGGAATTATCCAAACTACTCATTCTAAATAATTAAAACACCTCTGGAAACTATTTTAGACTCATTAGAAACAAAAAACAAACTAATTAGTTGCTGATGGCTTTCCAAAGGTTAACGTCATCAAAAGATAACTTAGGCACCAGTAATTTCTGGCTCATTGGGCTCAGTTCTCTGCTGCATGGCCAGGCGGGTCCTAGGAATATTCCTTTTCTCTATTCAGGCATCAGGGAATACAGCAACTGATAATTTAGGGTATCAAAAGGCCTCAATGGGTATAAATGGGAATCACTGAGTGTTTCCTGAAAAATAAAATGAAGGAACTTTTTGTCTGATAATCCCATACTTTTCCCAAGTTCTATCTCACTTATCTTTTTTATGGATTCCACAGGAATTCTGCAGAACTTGAGTGTGAGGAAGCAAAACAGGGTCAATGATAAATATGTCATTTTCATTGTTTAGCACCTAATATAGTATCATGCACATATTAGTCAAATAGGACTTACTAAATGAATGAATAATTGTTTTAGAATAGGTCATTCTTCTGCCCTTGATTTAAGTCTATCACATTTCCTAGGTCTGATTTATTTCTGTTAAAAATTTACTTATTGATTTTGATGTTACTCCTATAATATAGGGGCTATGTTTATATATAACTATTCTTGCTCTCTACCATAATACTGATGCTTAATCAATGTGTGAAGCACCTTTCCTGGGAACTATGGAAGATTGCAAGAATTTTAAAGATTGCTTCAGTGAAGAGAGGGGAAAATAAGTCTCAGTTCAAATATATTTGGATTACATGTTATTCTAGAGTCAGATTTGTCATTTATATCTGTGATAAATGTGTTATCTGAACAAACATTGAAACAAAACAAAGGCTAAAGACCATTTTTAGCAAAAGGTTTCTGAATATCATTAAGAATAATTCACTCCATATATTTTCAGATTACTTGAGGTTTATGGAAACTTATACTATCCTCTTTGGAAATTAATGAATTTATTTTTGAAGCTTCTGTAGTATATCACACTGAGATTTACTTTAAAAAAAACACATTTCTGCTTTTTAGTTCGTTTTGGAGAAATATATATCTATAAACATCTCTCTCTCTCTTCTTTCTCTTTTGCCTGCTCCACTATACTAGGGCTCAGGATCTCCCACTGGTTTGCTTAGGTGGGGCTTGCTGCTATCTTTTTTTATTAATTTATTTTGATTTATCAACAATCATTTCCACAAGCTTTTGAGATTTAAATTTTTCTTCCCCTCCCTCCTACTGCCCTCCCTAAAATGGCACACAATCTGATATATGTTATATATATAAATTCCTATTAAACAAATTTTCACATTAGTCATGTTGTAAGTAAGAATTAGAACCAATAGGAGGAACCACCAGAAAGAGGAAACAAAGCACAATAGAAGAAAAAAAATAGTAAGAAAAAATAGCAAATAGTATGCTTTGATCTGCATTCAAACTCTCATAGTTCTTTCTTTAGATGTGGATAGCATTTTCCATCATGATACTTTTTGAGATGTCTTAGATCCTTGCATTGCTGAGAAGGGCTAAGTCTATCAGCATTAATCATTGCACAACATGACTGCTACTATATTCAATGTTCTCCTGCTTCTGCTCACTTTACTCAACATCAGTCCATACAGGTCTTTCCAGGTTTTTCTGAAGTCCACCTGCTCAACATTTCTTTTTTTTTCTTAATTAATTAATTTATTTTTAGTTTCCAACATTCACTTCCACATGATTTTGAGTTCCAAATTTTCTCCCCATCTCATCCTGCCCCCCACCCTAAGACAATTTGCATTCTGAATATCCCTTCCCTTAATCTGCCCTCCCTTCTATGTCCCCCCACCCTTTCTCTAATCTCCTTCCCCTTCTATTTTCCTATAAGGCAGGATAGATTTCTCTACCCCATTGCCGGTATATCTTATTTCCCAGTTACATGTGAAAACAATTTTAACATTTGTTTTTAAAAATATTGCGTTCCAAATTTTCTCCCTTCCTCCCTCCCTACTCACCCTCATTGAGAAGGCAAGCAACTCAATACAGGTTATACATGTGTAGTCATGAAAAATACTTCCATAGCAGTCAGGTTGTAGAAAACTAATTATATTTCCCTTTATCCTCTTCCACCCCCCCATTTATTCTATTCTCTCTTTTGACCCTGTCCCATTGTTTGCTTTTGATTATCCCCTCCTCCAATCTGCCCTCCCCTCTATCAACCCCCTGTTCTCTTGTCCCCTTCCCCCCTTATTTTCCTGTAGGGTAAGATAGATTTCCATACCCAATTGAGTGTGTATGGTATACCCTCCTTAAGCCAAATATGATGAGAATAAGATTCACTCATTCCTTCTCTCCTTCCCCCACTTCCCCTCCACTGTAAAAGTCTTTTCTTGTATGTTACATGTGAGATAATTTACATCATTCTACCTGTCCCTTTTTCCTTCTACCAGTATAATCCTCCCTTACCCCTTAATTTTAGTATCCAGATATCACCCATTCATCTTCAACTCAGCCTGTACCCTCTATCTATCTATCTATCTATCTATCTATCTATCTATCTATCTATCTATCTATCTATCT
>NW_020951427.1:2415612-2484158 GCF_900497805.2 Vombatus ursinus
TCTATCTATCTATCTATCTATCTATCTATCTATCTATCTATCTATCTGTCTATCTATCCATATAATTTTTTCCCTTCAACTACTGTAATACTGACAAAGGTCTCATGAGTTACAAATATCATCTTTCAATGCAGGAATGTAAACAATTCAACCTTAATAAGTCACTTATGATTTCTCTTTCCTGTTTACCTCCTCATGCTTCTCTTGAGCCTTGTATTTGAGTTAATTTTTCTATTCAGCTCTGGTCTTTTCATCAGGGATGCTTAAAAGTCTTCTATTTCACTGAATATCATTTTTTTTCCCTTGAAGAATTATACTCACTTTTGCTGGGTAGGTGATTCTTGGCTGTAATCCTAACTCCTTTGCCCTCTGGAATATTATATTCCATGTCCTCCAATTCCTTAATGTAGAAGCTGCTAAATCTTGTATTATCATGATTGTGTTTCCACAGTACTGGAATTGTTTCTGGCTGCTTGCAATATTTTCTCCTTGACCTGGGAACTCTGGAATTTGGCTACAATATCCCTAGGAGTTTGCCTTTGGTGATCTCTTTCAGGAGGTATTGGTGGATTCTTTCAACGTCTATTTTGCCTTCTGGTTCTCAAATATCAGGGCAATTTTCCTTGAAAATTTGTTGAAAGATAATGTTTAGGATTTTTTTTTGTGATCATTGCTTTCAGATAGTCCAATAATTTTTAAATTATGTCTCCTGAACCTATTTTCCAGGTCAGTTGTTTTTCCAATGAGATATTTCACATTGTCTTCTATTTTTTCATTCTTTTGGTTTTGTTTTACAATATCTTGATTTCTCATAAAGTCACTAGCTTCCAATTGTTCCATTCTAATTTTTAAGGAAGTATTTTTTTTAATTCAAACCATTTATTGTCATTGGCCATCCCAGGCTGGGGTCCTCTCCCTCCATCTCTCCCTCTCTTCTGCATGCTGGCCACAGCTCGATTCAACATTCCTCCATCTCCCCTGGCACCAGGCACTGTTATGAGGTCTCCATCTTGTACCCATGCTTCTCCAGTTCAGCTCATAACTGATTGGAGAAGGTGTCCTTGATGTTGTCATCATCTCAATTATCTTCCCAAACATGTGCATCCTTGTCTTCATCTAAACTGGCCCAGTCTTCAGCCAGGAACTCCTTGAACTCATCATCCTCCTCCAGGAGCCCGAGGTCCACCGGCTGCTTCTTTTCCTACATGATGACTGTCGCCACTGCCGCTGCCGTGCTCACTGAGCCTGCACTGAAGGAAGTATTTTTTTCATTGAGCTTTTAGACTTCCTTTTCCATTTGGCCAATTCTGCTTTTTAAATCATTTTTCTCCTTATTGGCTTTTTGGACCTCTTTTGCCTTTTGGGTTAGTCTATTTTTAAGGTATTATTTTCTTCAGTATTTTTTGGGTCTCCTTTAGGAAGCTGTTGACTTGTTGTTCATGATTTTCTTGCATGGCTCTCATTTCTCCTCCTAGTTTTTCCTCTACTTCTCTTACTTGCTTCTCAAAATCATTTCTGAGCTCTTCCATGTCCTGTGACCAATTCATATTTTTCTTGGAGGTTTTGGATGTAGGAGCTTTGATTTTGTTGTTTTCTTCTGGTTGTATGTTTTGATCTTCTTTGTCACCAAAGAAAGATTCTATGGTCTGACTTTTTTGCATCATTTGCTCATGATCCCTGCCAATTACTTGAGTTTTAAACTCTTTGTTAAGGTAGGGGTCTGCTTCCAGTATGGAGAATGTACTGTCCCAAGCTTTGGGGGTTTTGTGCAGCTGTTTTCAGAGATACCTCTAGGGACCTGTAAGTTTTCAGTTCTTCTAAGGTGGTATGATCAAGGGCCAGGTGTTTACTGCCTTCCTGGTCTTTCCTCTGGTCCATGAGTGACCATAAACTCTCTTTTTTGCCTTGAAACTGTGAGAAGGATTCCCTGTTCACCGCCACTACAAGCTCCACCACACCAGCACTCCTTCTTGCCCCATGACCATCACCTAGAACTGTGACCCAGATCTAAGCACAAGCAAAGCAAGAGAATACTGCTTCAGCACCAGCAAAGAGATCCCTGCAATCCTCCTCTGATCAGCATCAAGAGCTACAGAAGAAGCTGCCCAGTGCTGTACCAGGACTGGGACTGGCACTGAGCTTCTCTCTCACTGCAGTCATAGACTTTTCCTATTGTCCTTCTAAGTTGTCTTTGGCATTTGTGGGTTGAGAAGTCTAGAAAATGCCACAGCTACTGTGATTCAGTCCCCTGATGCCTGCTTCAGGTTTCTTGAGGCCTGATCTTTGCGTGTGTTCCTCTCCCAGCCCAGCACAATAGAGTTTTCTAATCAACCATCCAGGTTGTCTTGGGCTGGAAATTTGTTTCACTGTGTCTTTTTGTGGGTTCTGCTGCTCTAGAATTTGTTTAGAGACATTTTTACAGGTATTAGGAAGGATTTGGGGGAGAGCTCAAGGAAGTCACTGTTTTCACTCTGACATTTTGACTCCATCCCTGGCTTGCTGCTATCTTGCAGGGACTTCCTGTCCTGGACTGCAGTCCCCTTTTACCTGAACGAGACAGACTGTTATTGCTGATCTTCCAAGTTTCTAGGGCTAAAAGATGGTTTCACTCTATCTGTTTTCTGGTTCTGCTTTTCCAGGATTTGTTTTGGGGTACTATTTTATGACTGCTTGGTCATGAATATGGGAGAATTACAGTGAATTATTGCTTATTCTGCCATCATGGTTCCCAGAACTTACCTAACTTTTCTCATACTTTTCTGCTGTGATGTAGTTTATTTATACTTTGGCAGAGGGATCTATTTTAGTTCAAAATTACTGGACTAGGTGGTTTCTACTGTTCCTTCCTATTCTAAATCTATGATCCTATGTATTTCCCCAATAGGATTCAGTCCAGTTTCCTCCTACTACTTTATTCTATTCCTACCTTTACATCCATTAGTAGCTTCTGTCTTCAACCAATGTGTTTATTGATTAATTGAAGAGTCCATCCATTAGGATACATATCATAGTAATAGCAGAATAAAATGTTCATTTACTTTATTATTATTATTTCTTTTAATAAGGATGATTAGGTCAATCTCTTTTGCAATTCTGTGTATTATATTAAGAGGGATTTTTAGCCCTATGGCCTTCTTGTAGTTAGTGTGATAGTGCATATGAAAAGGAAAATGGAGAACCTTACTCTAAATAGGGACATTTTCTTACATTTGCACTCCACATAGGACAAATCCCATGACAGAGGTGAAAATGCATCTTCATGTATTATGCCTCATTTGATGACAATAATCCATTAATCACTTAATATAGCTAAATTCATAGACAAATCTACTTTTGAATGTACTTCTAGGAAATAGGCAGCTCTCTAAAACTTTGTGAGTTACTGAGCAGGTAGTGATCTACTTGGTAGATGTTCCCTCACTGGGAGTCCTCTCTATAAATAAAATCACAGGTCTACTTGAAAAAGAAAACAGAAAAATAATTCTTTATGTGGTATACCTTGTCTGAAGAGAGACTTCAAGACTGCATTTTGCCCTACCAAGTCAAGGGATTATTTTAAATTAATAAACAAATACAGCAGTATTGTGTTCTTTTGATCTCTTATTCATTTATATGACTGTAAAGCTGTAGTAAATGTAGTAAAGTTGTGTGAAATGATTTACAAATCTTTCCTATTCCCTAAAAATGGTACATAGATCAAATAGTCATATAAGTGTTTATAGGGATTAAAAAAAACAAGTATATAGTTTTATACTAGATTTTTTTTTCAATGACTTTTATAATCTGGCCCCTGCCTACCCTTCTAGTTTTCTAATACCTTACATATTCAGCAATCCATTGACACTAGCCTTCTCACTATTCCTTGTACAAGGCACTCTACCTCCAGCCTCCTGCATTTCCAATCCTTGAAATTTTCCCCCTCCTCATTTCCTGGCTTCCTCCAAATCCCAGGTGAAAATTCACTTTCCACAATAAACCTTTCCTGATTCTCCTTAATATCAGTGTCTTCCCTCTGTTGCTTATCTCCAATTTACTCTGTATATGTTTTTTATGTGCATAGTAGTTTTAGGAAGGACTAAATTTTGCCTTTTTTTGTAATCCCAGTGCTTTGTGCTTTGCCCAGCTCATAGTATGCATTTTATAAATATGGGAAAAGATCATGTATTATCTAAACTTAGTACAAACCCCTAGCACCTGCATAGGTAAAACAAAGCAATAAGAATTTATGAAGACTGAATTACGTATCTGACACTGTGCTAAGCATAATGGATACAAATAAAAGCAAAAAGATTATCCTTGCCCTCAAGGAGCTTACAGTCTAATAAGGGAAAACAAAACACAAAGGGGAGTTGAACTTGGGGATATATCTGGGGAAATACTCACTTGGAGGCATGGTGCTGAATTGCCTTAGGAATTTAATAAATGCTTATGAAACAGAAATGAAAAATTTCTAATACTAACAGCAATGTTTATTCCACTAAACCTTGAAATACTTCCCTGGAGCAGAGAGTGTTAACTTGCTAATTATTAACTAGTCAGATTAAGCAGATCCTCATAACCAGTGAGATCATCACCAATAGTAAACATAACCCACTCTATTAGTAAATTTGGTCAACCTATAAGTCAATTTAATTTTAAAAAAGTCAAGATGTGTTTCATTTTGTTTATGACTTAACCAATGAATTAGCCTAAATCTTCAATGTTTTAGCTCTATATGAACAGAAGCTACCATTCCTCTGCTGCCCACAATTTTTTTCTAGGTCCTGTTTCATTTCCACCTAGGATTTGTTATCTCTGTTTAATATGTACTAAGATAACATCATTTTTTTTCTACCTAAGAATGTAAAGATATTTCACATGTACCATTTTGTTTTTATCATTCTATATATTTTCCTATGGAATGGGGGGGTAAGTATTAGCATTACAATTACCAGGAAATTTGAGTACAGGGGTGTTGAATGACTTGTCCTGAATAAAACAGCTAGAAATAGAACTATAATGACTTGAAAATAAATAAAACTCCCATACAAGCACTACTTGTTTCCCTTAGGAATTGCTCACAATGGTTTTTGCAAGGTAGAAGAGAGACAGCAGGGAGCAGGCATTTCTCTTGTACTTTTTCTGTTACAACTGCTTACATGTTAACCAGAAGAGATTATTTGTGGTTCATATTTTTCAAATACAATAAAATGTGTTCCTACAAGAAAGGAATAAAGTCAAGAACAAAAATCAGTTTTGTAAAAGCCATATAAGCCTTTTAATGTTAAATTTCATGGCTGCTTGAGGTTTAAAGAATTTTCCAATCTGGTGCCAATCCATTTGGAGTAGCTAGGTGATACAGTACCTAGAGTGCTGGGCCTGAAATCAGGAAGATTTTGGTTCACATCTGGCCTCAAACACTTGTTAGAAGTATGACTTAAGTCCCTTAATCTTTATTTTCTTTGGCCTAAGTTTCCTCCTTTGCAATATCAGGATAATTATGGCATCTACTTTCCTGTGTTGTTGTGAAGGCCAAAGGAAATAATAATTATAAAGTTCTTAGGAAAACAGTGACTGGAAAATCCTAAATACTACAAAAATATTTGTTGTTGTGTTCTGCATTACTCTTTTCTATGCCTTCCATGTTTTAACCAAACTGTCATACTTTCTGTTACTTGACTTAATACTACTTTTCCTACTTTTGTGCCATTAGACAAGTCATCCTACATATTCAGAAAAATTTCCCTTCTCACATCTGCTTATTAGAATCTTTACCTTTGTACAAGGTCCAATATAGATGCTACTTCCTAGAAGAAACCTTCTTGGATACCTTTATTCATTCCCTATCTTCAAATTGCTTTACATTTGCTTTTCTTCTTAATTTTGTATGATCCCTCAGAAGAACAGAAATTTGTTTAGGGCAGTACTTATTTCAATTTTTCTCTTGGTAGTAATATCATCTAACACTGTACCTTATATATAGCAGGTACTTAATAAGTGTTTGTTGAATTTAATAATAATAATAATTATTTGAATGGTGAAAATAGTCAACATTAAGTCAATTGAAAACTATAAAAATAAACAGGCTTCAAATCACATTTTCTAAAGTGATCACTTGACAAATACAAAATTCTATGACAGGTTAGAACAGGTTGTACCTGCTGAATCTTGAATCTATGACTCAATAAAATTAGAAATACTGGTATCAAGGTCTCAAACTAAGAATGGCAAGTTGTCAAATGGACATGGCCAGAGAGGGAAAGACCAATCTGGGAAGCATTTGAGATCAAACATGAAAAACTTAAGAAAATATAGATATAAAATAGTTTAAGCTTGTGAATGAACAGAGAATGAGTAGGAAATGAAGCAAATTGAGAGAACAGAAAAGAAAAGAAGGAAGGGTTGAGATTCTAGCAAGGCAGATATAACAATAATTAGAGCAAGCATTTTAGAGGCAGTAAGTTAGAATCCAGATTCATCTTTCTTCATATAGAACATCTTGTCACATTAATCTTGTTTGATCTCAACTGAACATAGTTATGAAAAAATACAGTTAGTTCTAGCTCTTTAAGAAGTATTTAATGAAATTATGGCGAAATATGGCAAAATAGTAATTATGAAACTTAAAAATATTTTCGTATTTCTTTGAAAAATTATATGTAACAAGACACAAGTACTATTGCTATATTTCATCATGGGTTGTAGGTGACCTCAGATTCTCAAAATCTGTGATGGCTGTGTACAAGATCTGCTGTCTTATACCAAACTGGAAAGGCTTGAAGTCATGGTAAAAATCACGTACCTCTGTTCTGAAAAGCAGCCTCGCTAAATCAGAAAGTCTCATCACCTTGGCCATAGAAGGATGTTTTCTTTAGCTAAAGAAACACACACTATTTATTAAATTATAGAAGGGTGGTGTGCTGTGTCAAAAGAGGAAGTATTGAATATCCTTGAACTATAAAACAAAAACCACAAATAAATTGTGAAAATTTTTCAAAGGGATGTGATTTCTCTTGCCTTTTTTTTTTAACATACATGAATTAATAAAGGAATTTTGCATGCAAGTTAGAGTGACTAAATCAATCTCATGAGGCCTCTTAAAACCCTATTTTGCTGCAAAGTTCAGCTCAAATGATATTTCCTATACAATTTCTTGATCCCTTCAGATGGTAATACCTAACCACAAAAACAATCTGATGAATAGGTCACATGCAGTTATATATGTATAGGTTGTGTTGTCCAAAAGAATATAAACTCCTTGAAGATAAGAACTATTTGACTTTTGTTTTTCTTTGTATGCCCCTAAAAGTTGAAGTTTATTTTATTTGCAACTATTCTTCTCACAACTTTAGCCATACTCTTAAATATTCCTGTCTTTTTTCTCTTATCCTTTCCTGCCTACAACACTCCTGAGTGAAGCCTAAATTAGATGAAAACATAATTGGAAAATATTTTAATTTTAAAACATAGATAATGTTAATGTTTATGTTAATACATGTTTTTCTAAGTCAACATGTGGCCCCCAGGGATCTTTACATCAGGTTTAGTGTTTCCCATTTCTATTTGATTTTGATACTGTCTTAAATCACAATATTTCCTTATTGTGCTTGGAATTTTCATCTGTTTAGTCCCATCTCCAGCCTATGTTTTCAGCACTGACACTTTGCATAAGCATCATGATACTGTTTTCCTCTGTGTTTTAAAATGGATTGAGCAGGCCCTGTTTGCTTGTCTACTCTATAGTCTTATTCACCTGTTACTAACATTCTGGATGGGAGGATTTGTCACAGTTCCTGGCTTCTGGATCTTTTTCTTAGTGACCAATATAAATTTTGGCCTTGATACATCTCTATCTTTTCCTGGGAAAATATCCATTTGTGACTTTTCTTTGGCCCCTTGTGTTCCCTTGAAAAGCTTCAATCTTATGGCAGAGATCCAGACAATTCAAAGCAAGAAGAGTCTATGGAAAATAATGGGCACATGCTTATAGAAACTTAGTAGTTGGGTCAAATACAAATTGAAAGAATCCACTGATCACCTTCTGAAAGAGATCCCAAAATGAAAACCCTAGGAATATTATAGAAAAATTCCAGAGCTCACAGGTCAAGGAGAAAATATTGCAAGCAGCCAGAAAGGAACAATTCAAATATTGTGGAGCCACAGTCAGGACAATCCAGGATTTAGCAGTGTTGACATTAAAGGATCTGAGAGCTTGAAATATTATATTCTGGAGGCCAAAGGAGATAAGATTATAAGCAAGAATCACCTACCCAACAAAACTTTTGGGGGAAAATGGATATTCAATGAAATAGAGGACATTGAAGCATTCTTGATGAAAAGACCAAAGCTGAGAAATAGGGGCGGGGGGGGCAAAGATGGCAGAGGGAAAGCAGTGACTGTCTTGAGCTCTCTCCCAGAGCCCTCTAAATACCTCAAAAATGGCTCTAAACAAATTCTAAAGCAGCAGAACCCACAAAAAGACAGGGTGAAACAAATTTCCAGACCAAGATAACCTGGATGGTCAATCAGAAAGGTATATCGCGCAGGGTGGAGAGAGGCGCACAGTTGGGCTGTGCAGGCCGCAGTGACCCTGAAGCAAGCCTCATAGGACTGAATCATGGGCAGCTGTGGTGGTTTCCAGACTTCTCAACCCCTGAATGCCAAAGACGACTTAGAAGGTCAGTGGGAAAAGTCTGTGACTGCGATGAGAGAGGAGCTAGGTCTCAGCCGCAAGTCTCAAGTGGGGCCACGGCTTTTTCCTGAGCTTTGGGCCCACAGACTGAGGGGGAATTGAGTGGCTGATCAGAGGGGGATTGCAGGGATCTCTTTGCCAGTGCTGAGGCAGGAATCTCTTGCTTTACCAGTGCTTGGATCTGGGTCACAGTTCTGAGAGGCAGTCCTGGGGCGAGGAGGTATGCTGGTGTGGTGAAGCTTGTTGTGGTGGTGGAGAGGAAACACCTCGCCTCTTATCATACCATCTTGGAAGATCTGAAAATTTACAGATCCCTAGAAGTACCTCTAAAAACAGCTGTACAAACCCCCAAAGATTAGGACAGTACACTCTTCACATTGGAAGCAGACTTTTACCTTAACAAAGAGTTTAAAACTCAAGTAATTGGCTGCGATCATGAGTAAGCAGCGCAAAAAGAGTCAGACTATATTATCTTACTTTGGTGACAAAGAAGATCAAAACATACAACCAGAAGGGGACAACAAAGTCAAAGTTCTTACATCAAAAGCTTCCAAGAAAAATATGAATCAGTCCCAGGACCTGGAAGAGCTCAAAAGGGATTTTGAGAAGTAAGTAAGAGAAGTAGAGGAAAAACTGAGAGTGATGCAAGAAAATCATGAAAAACAAGTCAACAGCTTGACAAAGGAGACCCAAAAAAATACTGAAGAAAGTAACATCTTAAAAAATAGACTAACCCAAATGGCAAAAGAGGTCCAAAAAGCCAATGAGGAGAAGAATGGTTTAAAAAGCAGAATTGGCCAAATGGAAAAGGAAGTCCAAAAGATTACTGAAGAAAATACTTCCTTAAAAATTAGAATAGAGCAATTGGAAGCTAGTGACTTTATGAGAAATCAAGACACTGTATCCAAAAGAATGAAAAATTAGAAAACAATGTGAAATATCTCATTAGAAAAACAACTGACCTGGAAAATAGATCCAGGAGAGAGAATTTAAAAAAATTATTGGACTATCTGAAAGCCGCAATCAAAAAAGGAGCCTAGACATCATCTTTCAAGAAATTATCAAGGAAAACTGCCCTGATATTTTAGAACTAGAGGGCAAAATAGAAATTGAAATAATCCACCAATCTCCTCCTGAAAGAAATCCCCAAAAGTAAACTCCTAGGAATATTGTAGCCAAATTCCAGAGTTCCTAGGTCAAGGAGAAAATATTACAAGCAGCCAGAAAGAAACAATTCAAGTATTGTAGAAACACAATCAGGATAACACAAGATTTACCTGCTTCTACATTAAGGAACCTCAAGGCATGGAATATAATATTCTGGTAAGCAAAAGAGATAGGACTACAACCAAGAATCACCTACCAGCAAAATTGATTATAATCCTGCAGGGTAAAAAATGGTCATTCAGTGAAATAGAGGACTTTCAAGCATTCTTGATGAAAAGACCGGAGTTGAATAGAAAATTTGATTTTGAAATACAAGACTCGAGTGGAACATGAAGAGGTAAACAGAAAAGAGAAAATCATAAGATACTTACTAAGGTTGAACTGTTTACATTCCTGCATGGAAAGATAATATTTGTAACTCATGAGTCCTTTGTCAGTATTAGGGTGGTTGGACGGGAAAAACTTATATGTACGTGTATGTAGATATAGATAGATAGACAGAGGGCACAGGGTGAGTTGAAAGTGAAGGGGTCATATCTGAATAATAAAATTAAGGGGTGAGAGAGGAATATACTAGCAGAAGGAGAAAGGAAGAGGTAGAACAGGGCAAATTATCCCACAAAATAAAAAAACAGAAAAGAAAAGGCTCTTACAGTGGAGGGGAAATGGGGGAAGGTGAGAGGGAATGAGTGAATCTTATAGGATTTGACTTAAGGAGGGAATAACATACATACTCAATTGGTTGTAGAAATCTGTCTTACCCTACAGGAAAATGGCGGGGGGGAAGGGGAGAAGAGAGTAGGGGAATGATAGAGAGGAGGGCAGATTGGGAAAGGGAGTAATCAGAAGCAAATACTTCTGAGGAGAGACAGGGTCAAAGGAAAAAATAGAATAAATGGGTGGGTGGGATAGGATTAAGGGAAATAGAGTTAGTTTTTCACAGCATAGCTACTATGGAAGTATTTTGCATAACTACATGTATATAACTTATATACATGGGTGGGGAGGGAGGAAGGGAGAAAATCTGGAACCCAACATTTTAAAAACACATGTTTAAAAAAAAGTTTTCACATGCAACTGGGAAATAAGAAATTCAGGAAATGGGGTACAGAAATCCATCCTGCCCTACAGGATAATTGAAGGGGAAGGGGAGGGGAGAGATAGAAGGAAAGGCAGACTAGGGGAAGGCAGACTAGGGGAAGGGGTATTTAGAATGCATGCCATCTTGGGGTGGGGGAAGGGCAAGATGGGGTGAAAATTTGGAACTCAAAATCTTGGGCAAGTAAATGTTGAAAACAAAAAAAATAAATAAAAATTACCATTAAAAAAAAAGAAAGAATTACAAGGAAATCTCACTGCACACATACAAATTCTGTTGACATGGAAGAATATCTCCCCATCAGTCTGAGTAAACTATTACATAACAGCTAAGCTATAATAAAATCCTGATTCCAAATCTAATAAAAAATAAAAGACCAGAGAAGAAAATTTGACTTTTGAATACAAGACTAACGAAAAGCATAAAAAGGTAAATAGAAAAGGTAAATCACAAGGGACTTAATAAGGTTAAACTGTTTACATTTCTACATGGGAAGATGAGGCTTGTAGCCCATAAGAACTTTCTCATTATTAAGACAATTTAGAAGGAGTTTATATAGACAGAGGGTACAGGTGTTAGTTGAATATGAAGGAATAATATCTAAAAAAAATAAAATTAAGGGGTTAGAAAGAGGGATATATGGGGGAAAAGGGAAAGGGTTATATAGAATGGGGTAAAATAACTCATATAAAAGGCAAGAAGTGGAGGGGAACAGGAGGGAGGTCAGGGGGAGTGAGTGGACCTTTTTCTCATCAGAATTGGCTCAAAAAGGGAATAACATACATACTCAGTTGGGTACACAGATCTATATTACCCTATAGGAAAGTTGGAGTGGAAGGGGAAAAGAGGGGTGGAATAGAAAGGAGGGCAGATTGGGGGAGGTGGTAGTCAGAAGCACACCACTTTTTTTGTTTGTTTGTTTTTTGTTTTTTAGGCAATTAGGGTTAAGTGACTTGCCCAGGGCCACACAACTAGTAAGTGTCAAGTGTTTGGTCTGAGGCCGGATTTGAAATAAAGTACTCCTCACTTTAGGGCTGGTGCTCTAGCCACTGTGCCACTTAGCTGCCCTGAAGCAAACCACTTTTGAGGAGAGGCAAGGAGAAAGGAGACAAAGAATATGATAAAGAGGGGCATAGGATGGAGGGAAATATAGTTCGCAAAAGTAACTGTAAAAAAAACTGAAGCAATTTTCTCTGATAAAGGCCTCATTTCTAAAACATATAGAGAACTAAGTCATATTTATAAAAATAAGGTAAATGATCAAAAGATATGAACAGTTTTCAGATGAAGTAATCAAAGCTATCTATAGCCACACGAAAAAAATGTTCTAACATTATTGATTGGAGAAATTCAAATTAAAACAATTCTGAGGTATTACCTCATAACTATTAGATTGGTTAATAAGATGTAAGAGGAAAATGGCAAATATTGGAGGGGATGTGGGGGGGGATGAGACATTAATGCACTATTAGTGGAGTTGTGAACTGATTCAACAATTCTGGAAAGCAATTTGGAACTATGCCCAAAGGGCTATAAAACCATGCATAACTTTTGGGCTAGCAATACCACTACTAGGTCTGTATCCCAAAAGAGATAAAAATCAGAAAGGAAAAGGACCTAGATGTACAAACATATTTATAGCAATTCTTTTCTGGTGGCCAAGAATTGGAAATTGAGGGGATGCTTATCAATTGGGGAATAGCAGAACAAATTGTGGTGTGTGATTATGATGGCATACTATTGTGCTATAAGAAATGACGAGCAGGATGTTCTCAAAAAAAAACCTGGAAAGACTTATATGAGCTAGGAACTTCAGCACACACAAGAGAATCATGAGGCAAAACCTCTGTCCAAGGAACATTTGTTGAAATTTAGGATAAAGATACATGAAACAATTAAATAATACAAGTAGACTACAGATGTTGTAAGTAGTCAGAAAAAAAGGAGAGATTGGAAGGGACTGGACTATTCTGAAAAGTTTATGGTTAGTGGGGCTTCAAGAAATGTTCATTGCAATCTTACTATCTGTTTAAACAATTCTAAATGTTTTTGATGATTGCTTCTTTACACTACAATTTAGAATATGGAAATGTGCATGCTTTATTCATATTTTTTATTATTTATCCTTTTATTCTATATATTCTATTCCTGCAAATGAATTTGTTACTATTTGATCTACTTCTATAAAATAATTTGGGTTGGTAGAACATTAAATATATAAATCAAATTTTGTAGTACTGTCATTTTTATTTTGTTGGCTTGCTCAAGTAATGATTACTGAATATCCTTTCAGTTATTTAACTTGTCCTTTATTTTAAATGATATTTAAGGTCATTTCCAGGCTTATAGCTATATGATTTTGTGAATTTACCCAGTGAAATCATTTGCATATCTGAATAAATAATCAAACACCCTATGACATATAAAAGCTAAGAGCTTATTACTTTGCATGTATGATATGACAAAAATTATTGTTAATATAAGAAAAACTGATAGGCCTTAAAAATGAAAATATGTTGAACTTCAAAAAATGTGTACAAAGTTTTGGACTGAAGCAATTAAGGAATAAAAAAGTTAAAAAAACCCTCATAAAAATGAAAGAAAACACTTCTGCTCTCAATATGAAACATCGAGTATAATTGAAATCTTCAGAAAATATTTGAAAACTATTCAGCTGCTAATTTTCAAAATTAAATGCACAAATATTTTAATAAGCTATCACCTGATTTTTAACAAATTAGCCCAGGAACTGTTTCTGCTTTTTTATTAAACCACTATTCTTGAAGCATGAGACTGTTAATTAAGCCATTTTATAGTTCTTTAACTGAGCTTATTTAAATAGCTTCAAGCTATCTACCCCAGCACAGAAATGAATATCCAAAGGGATGTAGGAATTTAATTCAGCAAATATTTATTAAGTTTGTCCTATGTGCATGACACTCTACTTAATGCTAGATATAAGAAGATAACAATCAAACAGTCCTTTCCTTCAAAGGACTTACGTTTTACTTGGGGGTTAGAAGGAGAAAGGCAGAGCAAACATGCATGGATGAGAAAATAGCAAATATGAATAAAATAATTAAAAATCATACAAAATTATTTTCAGACAGAGAAAATATGTACAACTAAATGGGCCTGGAAAAGCATGTGGCAAGAGTTGGAAGCTGAGCTATATTTTGAAGGAAGGAAGCTAAGATTTTAAGGCACATACTTCAAATGGCTCATGTGTTCCCCCTGTCCTGTCATATTGAAGCAAGGTTTATGGATTAAATACTGATGGAGGCTATAGCTATAACATTGACTTTAATGCCACTTTAGTACCCCCTAACAGAAATAAGGCTTAATGTACATGGGAAAGGTAGTTAAGATCTCTCAGGAGTCAGATAACCTAGGGATATGTGCTGGACAGGATTGAAAAACTATCTCTCTGCAGCAATATATGTTAAAAGCTTGAGTGAGGTTTATTTACAGAGCATATTTAAATGTATGACTTATGACAGATGGACAGTCACTAAGATTCCATTAATGGATTATGGAAAATGCAATACATTTCAAGAGTTATTCCTTTTGCTGTAACTCCAGTCACCCTTAGGGTGAAATTAAACAGGCATCTGAAAAGGTCTATGAAAGGATTAGGACCTACAATATAATGATCCCACAGATCATCACTGAAATCATGTGTCCTTAAGATGGAGGATGGTGCCATAGCTACAATATTGGTGATATGTTATTTTGGACATAAAAATAAACTGAAGAACCTTTGGAAAATGTGTAAGGCATAGAGTTGGCTGTTGATAGCAAAAAAAAAATAATCAATAGCTAATATTTATTTTACTGTATTAACACTAATATAGAAGGTCATTAAAGTATTCTCCCATTGCGGATATAAGGTCCCTTAGGAAGGTGGGCACATCCTTAAGGTAAAAAGGTAGTGAAGCACATCCATAGGGAACACAAATAACAAAGGGTGTTTCACAAGTTCTGGCACTGAATTTGTCTTTTTCTCGCTTCTGGAGAACTTACCATGTTTCCATTAGTTGTAATTCTCTGATGGGTCCCAAAGTTCAACATTTTTTTCAGGAATTAATAATGAACATTGACTTCATCTTGGGAATCATGATCCTGAAGCTTCTGCCTCATTTGGGTGGCTATCTACTTGTATCTATTTATACCTATGTTTGTCCTTGATGAAACTCATCACACTTGGCTCTGTGCCTTGTCTCCTATTAACCCCATCTCTCAGATAACATTTTTGGTTACTGGAAGGGATGAAAAAGAGGAAGGGAAAAATTTCTTCCCACTTGACTCAAATTGGAGTACTTAACTACTGAAACGAAATCTTCTACTGTTGGCTGGAACCCTCTGCAGTGAGGATCTGTGGAAATTCCTCAGTGGTTTCTGTTTCCCATTGTATCTGATTATTTTGTTTGGTTAGCTTATATGTTTTTTTTTCTCTTCTTGACACAAAGAGATTCACGCTTCAAGAATATGTACACAATCATGTAGAATTATTCTACCAAGGCTTTGAGAAAAATGATTAATAATAACCAATGATATAGGGAGATCCAGGGTTTCCCTCTTGTAGATAGTCCTCATTTTAAAGTTTAGTCTCTTAAAGGCCATTAAATTAACTCTACAGACCTCACCCAACTTTACAAGGAATTTAATCCCATTGGGTTCTACACAGGTAAATTCTTTGATTAGATTGCCCAAGGCCTAGGGTAATTTAGAAGTAAATGACATAATCAAAGTTCATTTTAATAGGTCCAGAGTCTCATTATAATATTCATTCTCACATTGATTGTTAACCAAACAAAGTTGATTGCCACCCTCAGGAATATCCTCTTCCAAGGTCTTTTTTATAAGTTGTAAGCCTGCCACCATGATTGTTTTTGGCATTTGAGAGTGCCACTGACCTCTTTTATTAATAACATGCTAGCCTTACTAATAAAATTAACAAATTGTCCAGAAACTATGTCTTTCAAACTTTTTAAACATCACACATTAGAATTACTTGTTAATTAATGGGGGATGGAGGCATGGTAGAACACCAATCCTCACCAATATTTTACCTTTCTGCCTCTGTACTTTTGCCTAAGTGGCTCAATGTCTTAATGTCTAGAATTCATTTTTGTTTCATCTTTGCCTAGTGGAAAGTTCAGTTTCCTTCAAAGCACAGCTTAGGCTCCAACTAAAGCCTTTCCTAATTTCTTCCACCTCATTCAGTTATAGCACTCTCTCCTCTTGAAATAAATTTATGTTAATCTTTAAATATTTTTTGTTTACTTTCAGTATCCTCCCATATAATGTAAGATCTTTGAAGACAGATTGTTTTGTTTATCACTCTGTAGTGCAATATTATATCAGAGTTCCTTACACAAAATAAAAATTGATAAACAGATTTCATCACTGGAATAACTGCCAATTTGGGGAAATTATCCACTCAAGACAGCTGCAAATTATCTATGATTTAGTAAATAAGCTCTGGGATTTTTTTTTTGAAGTTCATAGAGGTTAAATGAGTTGTCCAGTGTCACAAAAGCCATTAATTTTCAGAAGTAGGATTTAATCCAAGCCTTGCCTTCCTGACTTCAAACTTAGCACAACACCAAATGGTGAGAGATGTTGTAGTAGAATGTATACTCTTTAAGAGCAGGTGTTAGTCTGTTTTTGTCTCTCTATCCTTAGCACTTAGCATAGTACTTTGCATAGTAGGTACTTTAATATATTGTTTGAGGTATAGTTAAACAATGTAAGCAAGTTAGTGGGGAATAAATGAGAAAGCTAAAATGCATACCCACATTTTCTCATAAAAAGCATTCCAGTGCTCTTTAGTACTAGGATATACTTCAAATCAACATGTGTTTAGGAAGCTGTGCCTATGTGTCTACCATTGAACTACAGGAAAATTTATTGCAGTCATCAAAAACATATACCAATCCACTTGACCTGGAGTTTGGAAAGAATAAAAAAAAAGTCATTTATATTGTATTCATTATCAATTCGTTGTAATTAGCTTTTCCAGATTCATTTAAGAAGGCCTTCTGCTACTTCCAGGAAGGAATATTCCTATGGGTTGTGCTTTTGATTTGAAATGAGTCTGACATCCCTGTGAGCTGATTTGATGAGGAAAACTTTAATGGAGGTCAGTCTTTATCTGATTCTAGACAGATAGAGAGCCATCCAGATAGAGGGGGAGAAAGAGAAGGTTTAAATGGGCAGAGATGGCAAGGATAGAAGGCCATTTCACTTGGGGATGGACAAGTAAATATATATATACAAAGGTACAGAAATAGGAAATGCACAAAGTATATTTAGGAGAATGTGAGATATATCTGATTCTATATGTCTGACTCTATTCTTGGAGTAAAGGGTTCTTTTAAGGTCAGTGTGAGATTTAAGAATGAAAAGATCATCTGAGTAGAAGACCTTTAATATCTGGTTAAGGAAGGAATATGCAAGCTTTCCCTAAGAAGCCATAAATGGAAATGTGTATAAACTAAGAGAATGATGATAGCTATCTGCCAGCTTGACTCTCCTCACCACCGGGTATCTCGGAGGATAACAGAAGGAGAAGTTCAGCAGATGGTGTATGAAATGTGTATGCGAGGGAACCACTATTGAGTTATGAATAAAATATGGCTGAAGATCCATTTGAAGTTGGATAACATGAGTCTGGGGCAGGCTGGGGCTATATGATCTTGCAAATCTCTAAATCATCCTAGAAGATAGAGAAAAAATATCTTTGAATCACTTAAAAAAATCAAAGATCAAATTATTCTTAGTATGGTAGTAGAAAAGTAGTTAGAATGTGGGACATAAAGTCAGAAAGATCTGAATTTGAATCATGCCACCTAAAGTTATTACCTGATCTCCCCAGGCAAGTCACTCTAACTTATCTGATCTCCAATTTCTACATCTATAAAATTGAACTAATTCCTACAAACGTAGGTTGTGGTGAGATCCAAATGAGAAGTGAGAGGGCTTTGTAAATGTTAACGTATCTGTATCAGTTATTGTTATAATTGCTACATGTGCATGATATTCATAGAGGCAGCAGGTCATAGCGCATAGGGAGCTAATCTTGGAATCAAGAGGAGTTGGGCCCAAATCCTGTCTCTGACAATATGTTAGCTATGTGACCACAGGCAAGTTATTTAAACTTTGCTCTAGGTAAATTCTTTAAGACTATATATTACAAGGAAATTTGTAGCTTTTGATATATACTGATAAAGAAATCTTATATTCTGTGACTTTCCTATATCACAAGTAAGGGCTGCCCCCAATATATGCATGTATACATACACCTACACACATATATCTATATGTATATATTTATATACATATATGCAAACATACAATATTCTATATACATGCATACACAATGCTTTCTATTCACCAAAACATTCCATTAACCAGCATTTTTCAATGTTGAAGATTATTGATTTGTTATTTTACTCTTGTACTACTCTAATAAAACATTAGATTCTAATGATTATTAGATGTGCTTTGCTATGTCAAACCTGTATCTTAGAAACTCTTCTGAAAAGAAAGCTAGCATGAATTTGAATACCATAAGGATAGTATTTCCACCAAAATCTTCAGTTTTTTATGTGAGGTATTCAAAACCATAGAACCAGAGAAGGTGGGCCACTTTCAGTAATTTTAATCTGGTTTTTAATAAAAAGCATTGACTTCATGTGAGAACTTAAGTTTAAAATATTATTTTGAGTGAACTTAAAGGTCCAACAAATATCACAATGGATCCACAACTCTGAATTAGAGACATAGTTATTTTTTTTCCTAAGTAAGGGGCATAAAATATTTTGTTTCTAAGCAATTATACTTACATTATCTTTTTGATCAGCAGACTCTTTCTAGACTCTATATTTGCTATTATCTTTCTCCATCCCAGTTACTATTTGAAATCTACTTATGAATGATTTTACAAGATTCATGTGTTATACATTATTGGGGGAAGAGCAGCTGAGTTGGCAAGATACCCAAGATGGGTTGGAATAAAGCCAATGTCACATCAAAAATGAGACTTGGTCAGACCTGGTGAAAAGCATTAAAGTTATAATTCTGGCTAACACAAGCAGGGGTCACAACAGGGAAAAAAAAGATCAGGCAGATATGAAATTCTGTTGTGATCTAGAATAAAAGCAAAATCAACAAAGAGAAAAAAAATAACTATGGAGAAGACTAATTCTGCTCCAGAAAATGCCCCTTCCCTGCTTTAGAGGCCCAGTGTTTCACTCACATGAAGTAGGTAATGCTGAAATCAATATGAACTTATTTCACAGAGGACAGCTCAGCCAAACTGTACCTGAACAAGCATTTCTTTTTCCATAAACCAGGCAAGATACTGTCAGTATTTGCCTGAAGATGTTCATTGAGGGAAAACTCACTGTCTAATGGCAACCAATTCTACTTCTGGATAGTTCTAATGGTTAGGAAGATTTTCCTTAGAACAAACCAAAAGCTTCTTCTCTACAATGTGTATCTATTCCTTTTAGTTCTACTTTCTGGACACAAGAAGAAAAAAAAAATTGAATGTTTCATCCATGTGAAAGTGTTTTGCCTACTAGAACACAGGTATAATGTCCCTCCCCAAAACTCGTCCTCCAGCTAACTATCTCAGCTCCTTTGACTGTGAAGAAATGATATTAAAGCCTTTTACTGCCCCACCCAGTTGCCTTTCCTCTTCACACTCTCTACCTTGTCAATGACCTTCCTAGAATGTAGTAATCACAATGGAACATCATCCACAACAAGGAAGAGAAGAAATTAAATTAGATTTTCTACCCTCATACTGATGAAATTTAGTTTCCAACTATCAACATTAACATATGGATTTCTTATGGGCATGAGAGTAATTTTGTTTTATTTTTTAAGCAAAAGAAAATTTCAGGCTTTTGTATGAACACTCCAAATCCCACAACACATCACATTTAATTTCTGTCTTATCACATGCAATATGAATAAGATAACATGTACTGCATATTCAAGAGACGATCATAAAGTCTCTAATTGCCTCATTACAATGTGTAGCTTTACATTGGTAGAAATTAAACTTGCTATTTTCTATTGATTTACTTTTATTTCCATGGGGATCCTAGGTATGTAATGGAACTAAACTTAAATAGGGGTAATATATGTGTGGTTTTTTTTTTTTTTGATGAGCAATTTATAAATCATTCCACAGATTTACATGAAATCAGGGCAAAAAGCAATTATTTGGAAATAACACAGTGACAATTATATTTGAATAAAAGATTCTCAGTGGAACCCCAGTGTACCACAATGTTAGTGTTCAAATAAAAGAAAAGAACCCTCACTGTATATTCTATTATCTCTATTAAAACACATATTTGAGAAAGTGCTAATGAAAAATCCAGGAATGTAATCCAAAGTGGCACTTATTTCAACATATTTTTGGTCACTAGTGAGTTTTTCCATATTAGTAAGTAGTTTACTATAAAACATCAACCACAGCACTAAAAGAATTTATGCAATGTACAATGCTTACTAATGAGGAGTGACAGGGTTTGGAAGAATCTTTCAGGCAAAGGTGATTTTTCCTATTTTCAAGGATATTGTGAGGCTCATATGAGAGAATTGATATAAAGCACTTTGCAAACCTTAAAGTGTGATAAAAATGCTTATTATTATTATTATCTTACTGTCACCAGGTTTCCACTCTACAGATGGCTTCATTCCCAGAGGCTTCTACTGAACTGAAGAACTCAAGCAATGTTTATAAAATAATAGGTGGGTATGGTGATAGATGTTTAACAACCAGGATAGACAGAATTTTAAAAAAAAAGAAGCATGCATACACACTTTAAAGTTCAATCTGCATTATTAACATTTTCTTAAGTCTATGAAATAAATAAATAAATAAACTAATAAATCAGCTCCTTAATTGTAGGATTGCCTTTTTCTAAGGGTAAATGTTAACACTGAAAATTTATCAGTTGGTTCTAGAAAGCTATTTAGAGTTGCCTATTCCAATGAAAAGGATATTCAATCAATTCCATTAATCACTGAAAGACACTATGTGTAAGGTACTACTCTATGTATTTGAAGAACTGAGGTATAGAGAAAGTAGATGAGATTAGATTGTAATGATGAAACTTTCTATTTAGACCAATCTTCAAGATTGTGTTAGGTATGAAACTAATAAGAGAGCTAACTCTTTATAACCTTAACTACCTATATGATAGAGAATTTTTCTAAATATTCATGAGTATTTCTATAGAACAAATTGATTTTTTTCCCAGGACTCCATGTTTAAACTCTTAGGTAAATAAGGAGGAAGGGAAAAAGAAAGAGAAGAGAATAAGTATTTACTTAGTGTCTAATATATGACAAACACGGTGCTAAGTGCTTTGCAAATATTGTCTTATTTAATTCTCAAAACTGTGAGGTAGGTGTTTTTGTTATTGCCCATTTTACAGTTGAGGAAACTGAGGCAAAAAGAGGTTAACTAATGAGCACAGGGTCACGAAACTAGTAGGTATGAATTGAATTTAGGTCTTCCTGATTCCAGGCCTGCTACTTTCTTCCATTGTACTATGTAGCTGCAAACAACTACATGTGTAGTTAACTAGCTGGTTACAAAAATTTTCAGAATTACTAGAAGAGATGCATTATAATTCACAATGTCTTCCACATAACATGCACTGAAAAAAAATGTGTTGACTGAGTACATTGTTTGAAAAAAATGTGTTCAATTATATATTTGTTTTTATTTTTAATACAATTCAACCAAGAGGTTATCATAGGGTTTAAAGCTGGAAGGGACTTAAATCATTGATTCCAAACCCTTCATTGTGCAGATAAACAATTTGAGTCTAAGAGATATTAAATACTTTGCTCCAGTCACATAGTTAGAGTTAGCAGGGCTGAGTCTTGAAACCAATTTCTCTGTGTATAAATTCAGTGCTCATTTGGTTGCTATTGATCGGTTTGCTAAATCATTTCTGTACAGGAAAACCATGGGTTCATCCTTCAGCAAGAGAGTAATGAACATATAATCTCATTTGGACTAAGAGGATGACTTTTTAGTGCTGGTGCATTACCTTGTGCAAATAAAAAAGGGTAGGAGAGATGGTTGTGGCCACCCAGGTTAACTGTATTAACTCAAGTATAGGATATACAAATAATAGGTCACATTTCTATATAGTGCCTTAAGGATTACAGAGTGTTTTTCTCATAACAGCCCCATTAGGTAGATAGGTAGGACTGGTATTATCATCCTCATCTTATGGATGAAAAAATGAAGCTCAAGGAGGCATGTGACTTGCCCATAGCTATAGTAAGCCTGCACCTAAGACCAAGTTTCCTGGCTTCAGATGCTATGCCCTTGTCACTATACCATGTTTCCATTCAACTCTGCATTAGAATCTGTGTTCCAGGGTTATGAACATGGATGCATTTAGAAGCACTGTCTCATTCAGAAATTTCTCCACCCCATTTAATTTTGACATAGCAATAATACCAAGTAGCAGAAGAAGTACTTATTCATTCTTGCTGTTGCTTCATTGTTTTTGATAGGACATCCTCAAAATATTACCAGGGACCTTGGTCTTAGATTTAATTCATCAAAGAAGAGAAATATCCAGCATCCCTTAACCTTCCTGCATTACATCCCAGGCTAGCATGGCATGCCACTGCATGTTTGATATCACTTTTCTAGATGAATCTATAATTATTTTCAGAGAAAGTCCTGACCTTCATTGGTAGATAGTGTTTCTTCCTTGAGGAGTTCCTTATACTGATGAAATCAGAGGTCCAGTCCTATCACTGGCACATAAAAAATATGAAATGTAACTGCTAGGTTAAACTAGAATATTATAGGTGACATCAGAATAGCTTGATGCCACCTAACTAAACCATTCACAACTGTTGGTCACATGGTCATTCTCTAGAGACCAAGAGTTCATTTCTGCTGGGTAGACAAAGAAAGAGTAATGATAATAATTCTGTGGCCACATTAGAATATACTCTCCCTAGAGAGTACAGAGGCCAACCATAGCAATAACATTTCATAAATGGAGCCTACCTCAGATTCTTTTGTTTAATCTTTTCTCCTGTACAAAAAAAAGCTGCAGAAAAACCCAAATGTATTCCTTCCATCTATACTAAACATTGTCTCCATGTACTTTCTACTAGATGAAGTCTTGAGTTTTTATCTATTTCATCCAAGAGAAAATATCTATCTGAATTATTTCATTCTATTAGAACCCAGAAGTTTGAAAGAGTTTATGGAACTTCCTGAGGTGTCTGACCTAGTCCTAAGAAGAATCTGGCTAAATATTTATTTAGTTTATGATTAAAATGCTAGCTGCTACAATCAATAGCCTGTGCTTGGCTTTGGAGAAATGGATATGTGTGTATTCCAGCCATAAATGGTCTTTTTAAAATTCTTTGACTGACTCTTCTCCCTTCTGACTTCTATTCTTTTATGTTCCACCATAAGAAGATTGCCAGTGGTGCACTGGGAAGGAAGCTTATATAGTCACAAGACATGGTACATATTGCAAAGAAAAAAATAATAATGCACTTGTTCCAACTAAACTTGAGGGAGAAATCTAATGTAAAGGTATTTGTATAATTTCAGATGGGCTTGGAAGTCACTGAAATTGTAATTCATATTATATTCCAGACAAGTCCAGAAACAAAAATAGCAGAAGCCCTAAAGGTTCTAAATCGGTGGCATGGAACCAAACCTCACAACCAGAATCATGAACTTTTCAATTTTAGCCTTGAGAAACATCTAATTTCTCAGATGACAAAATCATAGTGGAGGAACAGGTCAGCAGGTCAGTCATTGCTTGAGGAACAGATGATAAACACAGGGGAAATCATGATAGATATTTAGTTAAACATGAGCATTGTTCAGATGGGGATTTCAATTTCTCTCCTCTCTCTCTCTCTCTCTCTCTCTCTCTCTTTTTCTGTCTCTCTCTTTCTGTCTGTCTGTCTGTCTGTCTGTCTGTCTCTCTCTCTCTCTCACACACACACACACACACACACACACACACACACACACACACACACTATTCTGGCAGATACTGAAGTACAAGACATGTAGTCCTATTCTCTGACCTGCAAGTACAAGGTCAGGCATTTGTTACTCACTGTGGATTTATGCAAAGACAGGAAAATGCTTCTCTTTTTCATATTTGATTTTCCCTTTCCTCATTTCCCCTTCTCTTTCCTACCACAATTAAAGTAGTCAAGATAAGATTTTCTCCTTGCCTTCACTAGGGAAGGCACAGTGTTGTTCACTACAAAATTCTAAGGAGGAAGATCACTAATCTTCTTTTCTGCACTCAAAGACAGAGAAAACAATCTCTCAAGGGGAAATAAATTTAAAAAAAATCTTAGAATTTAACTGGACACTCAAAATATGTAAGAAAAACTTTCTTCCTTGTTTAGCTTCTGGCATACTTTGAATCTCACTTATAATTATTTACAAACTTTAGAAAATATCCCATAGCAAATGTAAATACTTTTTTTGGAGGACCCATATTGGATATATGTATGTGAATGTTTCCTTTGAGAAAGGGGAAAAATGTGATTTACCTTTTAAAACATTCAGAGTCAAACATATTATCTCTTCTGGTAGAGTAGAGAGTATCTATAGAATGTTGATGATAATGAAAATTCACAGTATAATTAAATTATTTTGTTACAGGGAAACAAGCTTAGAAACTAAACCATTTTGTAAAAACATGTTTCTAAAGGTTATTTGTGACATTAAAGGAATGACTTGAGGAAACAGAAAGGAAAGAACATCTTTGGTTCCTTCAGATTGCTTTTGTGTAGTATTTCTACCAGTTACTAAATAAATTTTGAGATGATTTTTCTATTTACGTAAAACATGAAACTTTTTTTAGATAAATGAGTGTAAATCTCTTAACTTGAACCTATAGCTTTCAGATAATATGATTTATTTTTGAACAAAAGCAATGTGTGGCTATTTAGAGTATTCTTTGGACATTCAATTACAGTTGGGGACCCCTTAGTACATAATTTTATGTAACCATATTCAGAAGCTATAAAACATGCCCACTACCTATATTAGAGTAGCCACTGAAATCAGAAATATTTCTCCCAGGTGAAAGAGAACAAGGCCACTTCTTTCTAGGATCATTCAAATCTAGAATAAAGCAATCTCAAAAAAGACCGCACAGAAGAGATATATATTGTTGTATCCTAGAGCTACTCACTCTGAAAAGTAGCCTATAGTTTTCAAGAATCATTCTGATTTTTTCTTCAGTTGTCTTCATTTCCCATCTCTAATTGTTAAAATGTATCTTGATGGGAAAGATTTTAACCACATTTAATACAAAGCTTAGAATTCTATCTTCAAAAGATACTTGAAATTCATTGAGCCATTGCTCACCCAGGTATATTCTGTCTTTAGTAAAACTGGACACGTTGAGTCTGAAGTGCTGGTGGCAAACTTAGGGACATGACACTTGGACAACCTAGTGTGGATTTTTTGAGAGGTTGTAGAAATGGATTTCTGTGTCACTGCAAAAAAAAATGGTAGGTGAAGCAATGAGAAGCAATGAGATTTTTCAAAAAAGAGAATGGCAAAAAGAAAAAAAAGAAGAGAATCAAATACAGAATACTGAAGGACACACACATTAAGGGTTGAGAAAAAGGATAAGGAGCTGTCAAAAGAGACAGAATAGAACTGGCTAGAGAAGTAATAGGAGAACCAGGGGAATGTCATTTCTAAAATGAAGGAAAGAGAGAGTATCTAGTTAGAGGAAGCAGTCAAGAGTGTCAAATAATTCAGAAAGGTTAAGAAGGATTTGGACCACAAGAGAGGTGCTGGGTTTGGTGATTAATAGGTCATTCATGAGCTCTGACAGTCTTTTCAATAGTTTTTGGAGTTAGAAGGCAAATTAGAAAGGGAAAAGGAGAAAATAGTTGGTAAGGAAGTGGACACTGAATATAAGGAACTTTAAAAAACACATTTTTATTAATTTTTTAACATCACCAAAATTTCAGCTAGTGTCTCTCTCCTTCTGTCTCCCAGAGTGGCACAAACAGATTACCAACTCTGGTAAAAGGCAGGGGTCCAAATGCTATGCTTAATTCTCCCTTTTCAGCAATAGGTAATATTTTGCCACAAGATAATCTTTGGTTCCAATGAAGGTTTCAATAACGCTTAACCAAAAGTAGTGGAAGAACGTGGACAACCATACACAAGTAAATCTTATTGCTTTTTTCATATAGTCAAAATAGAGTTCTGAGAAATAAACAAATGAATTTGAGCAGTATGCCCCCAAATCTAAATAGTTTAGATTAATATAGCTTTTCCTTTCATGAACATTTCTTGAGGGGAATGAAGTTAATTTATCATAAAAAATATTTACTGGGCCTGTGATGTCACTGATATAAAGAACTGACAGATGAAGAAGCTCCTTCTATCAATTCTGGTTCTCAGCTTAGGGTGTTGAGGAGTTGCTTACAGTAGTGTAAAATTAAGTGATTTACCCAGAGTTAATAGCTGAGATGTGACAGAGCTTGAACTCAAGTCTTTCTGGTTTTAAGAACAGTTATAAATTTCAAGATCAATGCCAAGGTGACTCTTATTTATGATATTCTCATTTATCTGTTTTGTTTAATTTATATAGAAATAACCTTGCAGATACAATTTAAACTATTTTTCCCCTCCCTGACACCACCTCTAGTGATATATTTTGATAGGAGGCACATCTTACATCTCAGCTAAGCAGCTGCAGGATGAAAGTAATAAATCGAGTAGAATTTATCTCTACTTTTGAAAACAGACTGTGACTGACTCCTCACATTTAACTATTTTCTCTCATATTCAGCTATATAAGTCATTCTGGTTTTTTTTCTGCTGAATTTCTTTTGGAATATTTGTGGCTAGAGAAGTAAGATATATATATATATTTATAATATATTATATATATAATATATTACATATATATATATAAATTCTCCCTTATTACAACTCTTTCATTTGTCCCCCTTTCTCTGTATCCAATGCCAATTGCTAGCTACTACTAGCTAGTTTATTAAAATAAACTACTTACATATTTCCTCTGATCTCCACTTTCCACCTTTCATACCACTGCTAGATGCATAACTAATCAAGAGCACAAATATTCAAATACATTAAAGTGACATGTCTGCTCAAAAATCTTTACCAGCTCCCTATTGCCTTCCCAGTATAGTTGAAACTCCTCAGCTAGACTTTCAAAGCTCTCCACATTCTGGTGCTATTCTACATTTCCAATTTTAGCTTTCATTTATACTCCAGTCCCATTGGACTGCCTTCTTCCTCCAAAACTCACAATGGGCTCTGGTTCTTCTGTGCTTTTGCTGTTACTTTTCCCTATAACTAGAATGACCTCCATTTTTTTCTTTCTTGTTAATTTTCTTCCTATGATTTAAGGACAAATTTAAATGTTCCATCTTCCATGAAACTCTCCTTGATCCCCTAATCAGTATTAACCTTCCCTCTTTGACCTGAAAGAGAACATTGTTTTGAACTTTGTAGCATACTTAAGATATAATATGATGCATTTTAGCTATGTCCCTTTTAAAATATCCCATAAGAGTGTACGTTCTTTGAGAGCAAGGGCTGCATCTTACCTATGTCTTTAGTCTTTCCCACTACCTAATTGATTGCTCTGTACAGATTAAGTATTTAATAACTGCTTGTTGTATTTAATTATACTAAGAACTAACATGTGCATATATTTGCAGGTTTTTCACCTGATTTTTATCCAGATCTAGGCATTAATTTAAGATATATTAAAAGAAATTTGGTATTTTATGTTTTTATGCTTCAATATCAAATTGTTTAATCATATAAGAGGAAATTATAAAGGAAATGGATAAAAATCAGTGTCCTGTGAATTTGGGAGAAACACCTCAAAAAAGTAACCTTAGAGTTCAAAGAAAGGAAGCTACAGACTTGTGCAAATAGATTCTCAGTTGGTATTTTATTCAACAGTAGAATAAGCCCACACATTCTCTATATAAGGAGGCCTCTGCTGTCTTGGAGACCTTCTTTCCAAATTAAATGGTTTAACGTGATTAACTAGTGAGGAAACATCTCTACCAGAATAAACCTGATTTTTGGCAATGCCTTATGGTAACAAAATTAATAAGCAACAATGCCAAGGTTAAAACATTCTCCTTCCAAATGACCTGACATCTTGTCCCTGTTCCTCAATCCCCCAAATAAGGAAAATGGCTAGGTTCTCTTTGCCACTTGTAATGTGGTCCTAAGTCTGTGTATGTTCTTATATATTTGTGTATCTTCTTTTGTTCTGTTGAGTTGCTGTCTACCAGGCTACTGACAAAAAAAACTGAAACTAATTAAGCTTTTGTATTTTTTAACTTTGCGACTTGATTTACTGATCATTAATTAAAGGACCACACTGGGAGGAATTAACTTTCCAGGAGAATTCAAAGCAAAAGGCACTGGGTTTGAAATTAGAAAGGCTCATGTTCCTGAGTTCAAATCTGGCCTCATACACTTATTAGCTGTGTTCACCTGGGCAAGTCATTTAACCCTATTTGCCTCAGTTTCTTCATCTGTAAAACCAGTGAGGGAAGGAAATGGCAAACCATTTAAGTATCTTTGCCAAGAACACCCCAAACAAGGTCAAAGAGAGTCAGATATAACCGAAACAATTCAACACTAAAAAATCATCCCTTACTTTAAAGATGAAGAAACTTTGGATCAGAAAGTTCCAGTGACTTTCTCATGGAAACTTAGCTAGTAAGTGACAGAAGCAAGATTTGAACCGTGTTCTTTGTTAGACAATAATTCCTGCATGCTTTCTATCATTAAACAGTTTCTTATGCAACTGTTCCTTCTACCAATTCACAGAATTGAACTGGAAGGGACCTTAAATGTTATCTAGCCTAATCTTCTATTTAAAGTAAGATTCCTTTTAACACCAATGCTGATGCAGTCCTCCAATTTCTCTTTAAACACTTTCAAGTTTAGGGAGCTCATTATTCATTTGTGCAATCTATTCTTTTATTGGATACTGATGATTAATAAAATTGTTTTTAAATTCATGGTATAAAAAAGACGGTAGGATGACATTCTGCATACATTCTATTATATGTCATTTAGTACTTAATTATGGTATTATCTATGTTGTTTTCTACTTGCTTTATGTATTTTAACCTTGTTCTATCAACCACATTGTGAAATACTTAAAGACAGGGATCATGGATTGCATTGAGAAAATCTATTATTGGACAGCTGGGATCACTAAAGCTTTAGTGGTAATTTGTGGTATATATTGTCATATCCGTTTGAATATACAATTAATATTTTCAGTAGGGAGTAAAGAAAAACCCCCAAAATTATACTGAATGAAGGCCTCAAATCAAATGTTTATATAAACTCAAAACAATTCCAAGTAACCCTGTGATAAGCATCTCTATTGTGGATATACTAACAATTTATTCATTCACTTATTCTGTGAGGAACATTTTATTATTTGTTTTATGTTTTTATACATTTATTTTCCTGACAGACATTTTTCTTCTTTTAGTGGCAATTGTCAAGCAAGTGGTTTTGCATCATCTACTTAAAATTATTTTGCCATTAGTGCATCATATTTTTATCCACTGTTGTTTTACTACAATTTTATGGTTGTTCAGTTGTGTCTGAGTCTTTGTGATCCCATGGACCATTGCATGCCGGACCCTTCTATCCTCCACTCCCTCTTGAAGTCTGTCCAAGTTCATGTTCATTGTTTCCGTGATACTATCTATTTCATTCTCTGTCATCTCTTTTTCCTTTTTCCTTCAATCTTTCAATGCCACATAACAATGTGAAGTGTCCTGGGTTCTTGGAATTTTTTCAAGTAGAGCATAAACTCTAGGTATTTCTACCAAGTCTGAAAAGAAAACTCAGCTGCTCATAGTAACTGAAGGGCTATTATCTCAAGTTCAAATTGGCTAAGTTTGGAGAAGCTAATCAGCAAAAAAAAAATGGCCACAAGTTGATGGTGAATTTTTTTTTTCTATTCATAGTCAATTTATGAAGCTATCTAGTAAGATATGATTGGACATTGGCATGTAACAGTGGAAAGGATACTTGATTTGATAAATCACTTGAAGAATTATTTTCTTGTGTTTTGCATATTACTGCACAAATCTCTTTTCTTTTCTTTTCATTTTAATTGTTTATAAAGAGCCAATTGTTGGTGGTAAATATTTTACTATGTGTCATAGTAGATTTGTATCTCAACCTGCTGGCTAGACATATCTGCCTGGATGCCTAGAAGGTTTCTGAAAATCAACGTATTCAAAATTGAAGCAGAATTTCCACTCTGCATTTTGAATTTTCATTTTGTATAAGCTGCTATATTTGAAGTGAGAAAGCTACATGATCTCTTTCAAAAGCCTCACCTACACAAAGCAAGGGGATTGGATTGAAATATACGTCTAACTTATGTGGTTATGTAGGATGGAAGGAACCTAAGCACAATGGTCTTGCTTCACAGACTGATTAGATTATATTTGGAAAATCAATTTAAAAAGATATTTCTGTCTTGGTCTGGTCTGATGTGTGCTGTGGTCTGATGTGGGAATATAGGCCCAGCTATACTTCTTTCAGTAACAACTTCATGAGTAGCCAAAGAATGACTTCAAAAGAAAATTTTTCTGGACCTATAAGAAGTAACTCCCAAGGAAAATCTGTCAATGCAGCAGTTAGGTTTCCTCTACTCTGAATATTTCATAAGACTTTAAGGCAACATAATTTGTAGGTTTTAATTACATTCATATATTAAAATCATGTTTAAAGTCTTAGCTGAATGTACTATTGCTGTTATTGTTGTTGTTTTTATATGTACACCTAAATGCAGAAGTTAATTTATTGACATACAAAGCAAAGTCTGATAGTAAAGGAGATAATAAATGAACTATACAATCTAATGACCCTGAAAAAAAGAAACATGAAAGATTTCAAATATGTACTACTCACAATAAGAACAGCCATAGACTTCAATTCTTAGCCCTATCCGACCTTCTCCATTCCAGTCTAAAGGCACTATGCGCACATATCGGGCAATGACCGGATGCTGCAAATCGTGGCGGACCACACCATCAGAGTTTATATTTCCTGGAAATGCCTGAAAGGAAAAAAAAAATAAGAAAAGTATGAGCAAACCCTTGAAATATTCAAAGTAATACACTTTATTGGATCTCTAAATGATTAAAACCTTGATATTTATTAATATGTTTCTGATTCATAGTCTGAGTGATCCAGGGCATGTCATTTAACATCATAGTATCTCAGGCTCCTCTTTAAGACTAGAAATTGTACAGTTTACAATTTTATCCACAACGGATACTCTACTGATCTTCATTGGTAGAGAGAGTTTCCTTACTGGAATTTCTCTGCATTAATGAATTCACATGTCTAAGTCCTCAAACACAAACACACAGAGCCCTTTTAAATTCAGGATCCTCTAGCAGGACCTACCTATTCTACTGCACCAACATAAGGCATCTGAGTTAGATCATATTTTTATGAAATTCTGGCATGCAACTTTCCCTACTTCGAACGTTCTCTTGAAGATACTGAAATCAGAGTTGAACAGTGTTGGTGTTATTGTTGTTGTTATGTTACTATTATTATTATTATTATTATTGTTATTATTAACTATTTTGATGGTTACAAGGCACTTTATTCATAACAACCTTAAGAAACAGATGATGCAGATATTCTTTCTTTCATTTTATAAATGAAGAGAATGAAGATCAGAAAAATAAAGTCATTTAATGAAAGATAGAATAAGGGCCAGAGCAAGATTTAAATCTAGGACTCAACTATTTAATTTCATCCAGTGGAATTTGTACATCTCAAGCATATACCACAGAGTGGATTTACTTTTGATTCTTTAAAATGACATCTGTCAACTATAGCCAGAAATTAAATAGTATGAGCACTTTTCTACAGTATACTGCTAAAAAATTTAAAAAAAAGTGAAGCAGAGGCCTATCCTCAGAAAATGAAGAACAACACTGTCTATTTTCCTAACACAAGTGCCAACTAGATACTTTACTATTTCTTGGCAAGAAGGAATTATTCTATGATAACAATTCCCAAGATAATACTTTAATAAATAAGAAACACTTTTTTTTCCACTCAGCTATTTTAAAAACACAAAAAACAAGCTTAGGCTCTATTATTTTCCCAGGAAAAATAATCAGTATCAAATGAACTATAGTTGTACTCATTTTGGAGAATTCAAATTATAATCCAATATCATCTTCTTTGTATAATATTTTTATCTGTCTTATTTGCCTCTTAAGCAAAAGAAAGATGCTTTGAGTCTTAGAAACTGAAGACTTTTCCATCTAAGGAGATATGGAGTTCAGACCATTAATATCTAAGATCCCATATTATTACAATCTTGACCTGAAAGGTTCAGCTTTACACATAACAGAAAGTTCAATCTTTTTTTCCAGCCATGCCCTTCTCTACTCCCCTGCACTTCACTTAATTCCTAGTCTTTTTTTTTTCCTTCTAGAACACTAATAAACAAAGTAAGAGAAGTGGCATGTTTGAAGTTAAATCCCATGGATTAGATACTGAACTGAAGGCCCTTTATAATTTCATATAAGCTCTGAAACAACAGTCTTCAATGGTGGTCACTTTTGACCATTACTCACTTTCACTGAAGTAGTGCTAGGAAAAGGCACACCATTTCTGTTTTCTGAATCACTCAACTTTTCTTCACATCATAAAATAAGCAACATTAAGTTCAGATGTCAAGATAGAGAATAGTGTATAAATTTTCTACAGGACTTAACCTGCTGTCTCAACCCTTGAATAATTCTGAATCAAATGAAAAATATTCATTCTGCATAATAAGCAACCTTTATCATATAAAATATACAATTAGATGTTGAGAAATCTGTGATACTGTTTACTGATGACCCTTCCCTTTGGGGCTCCCCTTGGTTCTCTCATCAGTACCTAACAAAATAACATGTGTAAGTAGGTGTTTAATAAACATCGTCTGATGATAACAGTAAAATCCTCCTTCCTACCAATTATGAAGAAATGTTAAGCCAGAGATGAAAATTATTTTAATGCATTTTAACATTCCCAGATTTAATCAAGTCAGCAAGTCAACTGCTACATTTGAATGGACCTGCCTTCTAGAATAATAATTAATAGTATTTGACCAAGAAAAGGAGCTTTTCTGGTCATCTCTTATTTGTTCAAAAACAGAAGGCCCAAGAATAATATGTTAATTTTATTAAATCATGGCTCCAGCTTTATACTTAGTACACATTAACATTCTCCTAACTTTACTTTTAACAGAGATGGAAGTTACTGGATAGAGAGGAGAGGATTTAAAAGCAAAATTAAAAAAAATCAATCCTATATGTTAGCAATGTTTTCTGTACTAGCAAAGAACTGAAAACAAAATCTACTTTGGCTATTAGTTGGGAAATGAATAGCTAAAAAGCCATAGTACACAAATGTAATGGAATGTTATTGCACCTTAAGAAATGATGAAGCTGAGGCTAAGAGAGGATGCGTCACCTGCTTATGTCATATAACTATGAAGTGTCACAGGCAAGATTCAAACCCAGGTCTTCTTGCTTTCCAGTCTAGCACCCTATCCACCTTAACTAGATGTGAGTGCAGAAAAGAAGATCATCGAAATACTATTGACATCTTTGAAGAGGTTGTAAAGAAATAACTAATATCACAGTAACTAGGTTCCCAAAGCCTGAGCTTTCTACAGCTGCAGCCTAGAACAATTTGCCCATACAATTCCATCTCTTTCCACATTCTTTTACAGGGGTAACATCTGCTAAAATGGGTAGAAGATTATACTAGTAAATATGGCTTATTGTTAACAATTCCCTTAAGATTAAGAATTTTGTATCACAAAATGGGAAATTACGGGAAACTCATCAATTTCTCCAATAATTAAAATACATTTGCTTCATTCTCAAATAGAACAATATCCTTTTAAATGCAGCCTTCATTTAGATAAATGCAGTACAGTAATACATGCTTTGTGGATAATGCAAACATCCAGCCCAAATCCATCATGGTAAGACTGAAAAATCAATTTGCAGGCGCTTGTGAATTATGTGCTATTACAGTTAAATCTCCTTCTCTAGCTGAGATTTGTGTATTAGCTTAGAAAGACAGGTTTTCATTAAAAGACTATTTATAAAATTCACAAAGGCTCATGTTTATTAAAGTTAGCACACCACAAAGGAAGATCTACAATTTGATCCTAGGTTGCTAGCTATAGGATAAATACCCTATATGTTTTACAAATGAATAGTGAAAAACTAAGACTTTCTTAGGTGATGATTCCTATAATACAATGTAAGTCATCCAAAATGCTAAGCTTGGAGAAACCTGAACCTTTTCCAGCTCTGTATTAAGTGTTTGGAAATTATCTTCTATGAGCAAGAAAAAAAATATTTATCAGTCCCATATACCTCAATAATATAAGAATTTGTTACTTCCTTGATGAGGGTGCTTCTTTCTTCATCAAAGGTATCAAATGCTTAGAAATTCATTTACCAATTGGTTGGTCAGCTAGCAATTATTAAGCACCTACTATGTGCCAAATATGGAGCTGAAGGAATATCAGATATCATTTATCTTACAATTCTAATTTTACAGAAGATGAAGCTTAGGTCTAGTGAGTTCAAGTGAGGTGGCCATTATCACACAGGTAGAATGTCACAGATGTAGATAACATTTATCATTTGCTGTGACTGAAAACATATTGCTCCACAGTCTGGCAATAATTCTCTCTTAAAGCTTGGTGATGATAATGTTTAGACAAAAGACACATAGCTCATCAACTGATTCTTATTTAAAAAATATTCCCATGGTAGGACCTTGTACTCCATAGCCATAGCCTATCAACAAATTTGGATCACCCCATGCCACAACAGAGTCTTCTAATAATAGAACAAAATGGCTTCAAGAACCAAAGTGTATCTCTGCAACACCTCGCAAACATTTACCTTCCTTTGCTATTATCATAGCCACAAGGGCCCCAATGCTGGACTTCATTAACTTCTATCTGAATGTGGCAGGATACCCCTAACAGGTTTCTTGAGTCAATGGAGTGCAATAGGGGATTCAATATGCAATTGGAAATCAGGAAAACTTGAGTCAAATCAAGCCCTACTTAGCAGTTGAGTGACCCTGGGTGAATCATTTCACCATTCTTAGCCTCAATTTCCCCATTTGTAAAATAGGGATAATGATAGCATCTACCTCACATGGTTTTTGTGAAGATCAAAAGAAATAATTTGTGTAAAGTGCTTTATAAACATTAAATTAGTATATTAATATTGCATTATTATTGTGGCTATTGTTGTTCCTAAATGATCTCTTCTTCTTCCAATAAAGCTTTTATATAACTACCCAGATTAATGTTCACTCACTCTGAGCCATCAAAACCAGAAAAATGAGCACATGAGGCTTGAGCTGAGACCTATGATTGGCCAATCAGTGGGAGCCAGAGTGATTTGGGTTTCAAGGCATAGTCAAGTAGTTCCATTTGAATCCCAATGGGCTTTATTTGAGCTTGTTTTTCTAGAGTTATATTTCAAGAAATCATAAATGAAAACTACATGAAACAAAAAAGTTAATTGTGCAAGTTTAAAAAAAATATAATAGAACAAATTTCTGTTCTGGCCAGAAACTCTGAGGGCATTCCCTTCCCAAACTGATTCTTTTGTGAAAGCAAACTAGGCCATCATTTTCCTCCACTGTTAAAGAGACTTTAATTACTGAATGGATGTTGCTTCAGACAAATTGACACCTGGAAAAGACCTAATTTAAAAAGGCCAAGGCATCCAGGGCCATCTCTAGTAATCCTGATCTGTCTTGCCACTGGACTCTGATGACTCTGGAGAAGAGAGTAAGGCTAATGACTTTGCACAGCTCTGTCTCACTCAAATCCAATTCACTTGCAAGTCAAGACATCACTTTCCTGATGCCATTGGTCCTCTTTGAGAAGAAAGGACAAACAAAAAAAAAAGACTAATATTCATTTTTATAGAACTAGTTATTCCACTCCTCACCTCAAACATTTTCATTTGCTCCCTATTGTCTTACCAAGTCAAACAGGAAATTCACTGTCTGTCATTGCAGATTTTCAATGACTTGTACTGCTCTCCCTTTCTGGACTCATCTTACATTGATCCCCTATCCTTCATTCTGCCTCCATGTACTCTATGCTTCAGCAAAACTGGAACACATTAATTTTCTTGAATGTACGCTTGCCCAGATCATTTCTTATATGTGAAATGTCCTCCAGCCTCTTCTCAGACTGACAAATTCTTACAAATTCCATAAAACCTGAAGTGAATACCTCTTTCCATGATGTCTTCCCTGAACATTCCTGTCAGTAATGGCCTTCCTCTTCAGATATCACCTAACACTTTTTTATGTCATCTCTCTAATGTTCTCATCATGCACTATTCTGTATTATGAGAGGACAGTAGAATGAACTTGATACAGAACTGGATTTTAAATCAGCAAGAGCTAAGTTCAAATTCCATATGCCCGGTGACAACAGGCAAATCATTCATCCTCTTGGAGCTTCAGTTTCCCCAACTAATAAACAAACATAATAATATCAGTAGTACCTGCTTCAAAAGGTTTTTGTGAGTGGAGCCTGTATGGTTCTGAGGAAAGGCTATTAGTTCTAGAATCAGAGAACTAGGGTTCCAATCTTGCCTCTGAAGATTACTGCCTTTGTACAGAGTAACGGTAACATGGCTGGAGCAGAATATATTATGCTTTAACTGACATTAAAAAAAAATAGAGGTAGTGATCCTGATCTCAGACAAAGCAAAAGCAAAAATAGATCTAATTAAAAGAGATAAGGAAGGAAACTATATCCTGCTAAAAGGTACCATAGATATTGAGGTAATATAATTACTAAACATATATGCACAAAGTGTTATGGCATCCAGATTGTTAGAGAAGTTAAGGGAATTATTGGAAGAAATAGATGACAAAACTATACTAGTAGGTGACCTCAACCTCCCCCCTTCAGAACTAGATAAATCTAAGTACAAAATAAACAAGAAAGAAGCTGACAAGATGAATAGAATTTTAGAAAAGTTAGATATGGTTGACCTCTGGAGAAAATTGAATCTGGATAGAAAGGAATATATCTTTTTCTTGGTGGTACAAAGTACCTACACAAAAATTGACCACGTACTAGGGCATAAAAACCTCACAATCCAATGCAGAAAGGCAGACATATTAAATGCATCCTTTTCAGATCATGATGCAATAAAAATTATATGTAATAAAGGGCCATGGAAAGAAAGACTAAAAATTATTGGAAACTAAATAATCAAATCCTAAAAAATGACTGGGTCAAACAACAAATCATAGAAACAATCAATAACTTCATCCAAGAGAATGACAATAATAAGACAACATACCAAAACTTATGGGATACAGTTAAAGGAGTTCTTTGGTGAAGTTTTATATCTATAAATGCTTACATAAATAAAATGGAGAAAGAAGAGATAAATGATTTGAGAATGCAACTAAAAGAAACAGAAAAGAACAAATTAAAAATTCCCAATTAAATACCAAATTGTAATTTCTGAAAACCAAAGGAGAGGTTAACAAAATTGAAATTAATAAAACTATTGAACTAATAAATAAAACTAAGAGCTGGTTTTAAGATAACAAACAACAATAAAATAGAAAGACCTTTGGTTAATTTGATTTTAAAAAAAAGAAAGAAGAAAAGCAAATTACAGCATCAAAAATGAAAAGGGTGAATTCACCACCAATGAAGACAAAATAAAAAAAAAACATTAGGAGCTATTTTGCCCACCTGTATGCCAATAAATTTGACAATCTTAGTGAAATGGATTCATATTTACAGAAATAAAAATTGCCCAGGTTAATGGAAGAGGAATGAAATACTTAAAAACCCCATTTTAGAAAAAAAAGAAATTAAACAAGCCATCAATGAACTCCCTAAGAAAACATCTCCAGGGCCAGATAGATTTACAAGTGAATTCTATCACCCATTTGAAAAACAATTAATTCCAATACTGTATAAACTATTTGGGAAAATAGGTGAAGCAGTAGTCCTATCAAATTCTTTTTATGATACCAATATGGTTCTGATACCTAAATTGGGAAGAGTCAAAACAGAGAAAGAAAATTACAGTCCAATTTCCCTAATGAATTTAGATGTAAAAATTAAATAAAATGTTAGCAAATAGATTACAGCAAGTTATCACAAGAATAATACACTATGACCAGGTAGGATTTATACCAGGAATGCAGGGCTGGTTCAATATTGAGAAAACTATTAGTACAATAGACCATATTAATAAAACTAACAGAAATCATATGATTATCTCATTAGATGGAGGAAAAAAAAACATTTGACAAAATACAACACCCATTCCTATTGAAAACACTACAGAACACAGAAATAAATGTAGTCTTTCTTAAAATGATAGATAACATCTATCAAAAACCATCAGCAAGCATTATATGTAATGAGGATAAGCTAGAAGCATTTCCAATAAGATCAGGGGCAAAACAAGGATATCCATTATCACCACGATTATTCAATATTGTACTAGAAATGTTAACTTTAGCAATAACAGAAGAAAAAGAAACTGAAGGAATTAGAATAGGCAAAGAAGAAACAAAGCTATCACTCATTGCAGGTGATGTGATCATGTATTTAGAGAATCCTAGAGAATCAAGTAAGAACTACTTGAAATAATAAATCAATTTAGCAAAGTTGCAGGATATAAATTAAAAAACCCACATAAATCATCAGCATTTCCATATGTTACCAACAAAGCCCAATAGCAAGAGATAGACAGAGAAATACCATTTAAAATTACTGTAGACATTATAAAATATTTGGGAGTCTATCTGCCAAAACAAACTCGGAAACCATATGAACACAATTAGAAAACACTTTTCACACAAATAAATTCAGATCTAAATAATTGGAAAAACATTAGTCTCTCACGGGTGGGCCAAGCTAATATAATAAAAATGACAATTGTAACTAAATTAGCTTACTTATTCAGAGCCCTATGAATCACAAACATCAAAATATTTTATAGAGCTAGGAAAAAAATAACAAAATTCATCTGGAAGAACAAAAGGTCCAGGATATGAAGGGAACTAATGAAAAGAAATGCAAGGAAAGGTACCATATCTTAAATTATTTTATAAAGTAGCAATCATCAAAACTACTTGGTACTGGCTAAGAAATAAAGTGGTGTATCAATGGAATAGGTTAGGTATGCAAGACATAGCAGTCAATGGCTTTAGTAACCTACTATTTGATAAATCCATATTTTAAAAAAAACTGCTGAGAAAACTGAAAAATGGTATGACAGAAACTAGGCATAGACCAATATCTTACACACTATACCAAAATAAAGTAAAAATGGCCACATAATTTAAATATAAAGACTGATGCTATAAGCAAACTGGGAGAGCAAGGAATAGTTTGCTTATCAGATCTATGGAGAATGGAAGAATTTATGACCAAACAAGAAACAGAGTACATTATGAAATGGAACATGGATGATGTTTAATTACATTAAATTGAAAATTTTTTACACAAACAAAGCCAATACAACCAAGATTAGAAGGGAAATAGAAAGCTGGGAAACAAATTTTAAACTGGTGTTTCTGACAAAGGCCTCATTTTTAAAATACATAGAGAACTGAGTTGAAATTATAAGAATATAAGTCATTCCCCAGCTGATAAATGGTCAAAGGATATGAACAGGCAGTTTTCAGAGAAAGAAATTAAAACTACCTATAGTCATATGAAAAAATGTTCTAAATCACTATTGATTAGAGAAATGCAAATCAAAATAACTAAGTATACCTATCAGATAGGCTAACATGACAAAACAGGAAAATGATAAATGTTGGAGAAGATGTGAGAAAATTGGAAAACTAATGCATTGTTGGTGGAGTTGTGAACTGACTCAACCATTCTGGAGAGCAATTTGAAACCATGCCCAAAGGGCTATAAAAATGTGCATACCCTTAAATCCAGCAATACCACTTCTAGGTCTGTATCCCAAAGAGTTCATACAAATGGGAAAATGATCCACATGTACAAAAACATTTATAGCAGCTCTTTTTGTGGTGGCAAAGAATTGAGGGGATGCCCATCAACTGGGGAATGGCTGAACAAGTTGTGGTATATGAATGTAATGGAATATTTTATTGTGCTATGAGAAATGATGAGCAGGCAGACTTCAGAAAAACCTGGAAAGACTTATATGACCTGATGCTGAGTGAAATGAGCAGAACCAGAAAAACATTGTACACAGTAACAGCCCTATTATGCGATGACTGACTTTGATAGACTTAGCTCTTCTCGGCAATGCAAGGATCTAAGAAAACTCCAAAAGTCTGATGATGGAAAATGTTATCCACATTCAGAGAAAGGACTATGGCATCTGAATGCACATGGAAGCATACTATTTGCTGTCCTTTTGTTGTTTTTATTTTCTTCTTTCTCATGGTTCATCCCATTAGTTCTAATTCTTCTTTACATCATGACTAATGTGAAAATATGCTTAATATGAATGTGTAAGTAGAGCCTATATCAGATTGCACACCAGACTGAGGAGGGGGAGAAAATTTAAAATTCAAAATCTTATGGAAGTGAGTGTTGAAAACTAAAAATAAATAAATTATTACAATTACTTTATTACTATTAAAATTATTAAAAATTATTTAAAAAGATTACTGCCCCTGTAACTTTGGGCAAATCATTTACCCTCCTGGGTCTGAGCTTTTTTAAATGAAAAAGGTGAGGTTTGAACTAGTTGATCTCTGAGCTCTCTTCTAGATCTAGGATCTCAAGATTGCACTATAAGCTTATTATGTTATGCATGCAAAAACACTTTGCCAACTTTCAAGGACTATATGAAAACCTTAATATTATGGAAAGCTACATTTATATTTTCCTCTTTCTTAAACTTTAAGCTTCATTAAAACAGGGATCATAACTTGTCTATACTTTTATATCTCACATATCTCAGTACATAGCAGAAGCTTGATCAATTACCCAAAATGAAAATGGCCCTGTCTTTTATTGAGCCCATTCCTCAAATGCATCCCCTTTTACAAGTCATAATGTGGTATAGACTAAACTCAAAGCTGTCTCTTGGGCTGCACATGTCCAACCCATGTACAATGAGCTTAGAACAATTTAGTAAGGGGCAGCTAGGTGGCACAGTGGATCAAGTACTGGCCCTGAAGTCAGGAGGACCTGAGTTCAAATCCAGACTCAAACCAAACACTTGGTAAACACTAGCTGTGTGACCCTGGGCAAGTCACTTAAACCTAATTACCGAAAATAAATAAATAAATAAAATAATCTAGAAAAATTCAGTAAAAGTACGTTGTCACCCATAGAAGATTGTCATTCAGTGTATGATGGAGCAATACATTCAGGAAAAAAACCCAAATCATCTTGAAGCATATTATAATTGGGTTTATACATTTTATTTGTATCTTTACATCTTACAGTATAGTTGGAGTCAACTATAAGCTATATATTTTTATTTTACTACATGAAGAAATATTTTAGTCACTTTAAGCTTCTCATGCAATCAATCTTTTTTTTTTGAAAAGACAAAAGACCCCTGCAGTCATGACAGTAAATATGTACAAGCCCCAGTGCCTTGCTTAATGGTTGAAGTCTTCTCTTGCCTCAAGCTGGGAATACTGACAAACAGTTATTTATGTACCAGCTAACAGTATTCCTATCCTAATTCCTATCCTAAATCCTATGGTATTCTCCACTGAAAGTTACTGTTGAAATAGAAATTAAAACTGAACATTTTACTTTCAGTGAAATTACTTTTTTGTAGTCAGATGTACATACAGAGGTAGATTTCCCGTTGTAAAGGATGGAGTTAGACTACATGGCTTCTGATGTCCCCTTCAATGTACCTATAATGCACTTTCTAGGATTAACCAGATATACTCCTAGTTACTAGTAATAATTAGCAATTTGATATTGGGGACAACTGTTGCACTAAATGGGGCTAGCAGTATGAAATGAACCATCAAATCCACTTTGTAATTCATGATGTGACAATAAAATGAACAATTAACACAAATTTATTTAAATAGGAGAGAATATTAATTACTATGGTGGCTTACCTCACTCAGAGTTGGAATGGACTTAAGTAGTTTTCTATTATAACCCACAAGATTTATTTTCCAATTTTTTTCTATTGTATGTAGAAAAAGGTTAGGATCTTCACCTGATATCACACACACACACACACACAGAGCATGTGATAGGGAATGACCACTAGAATGACCACACTTCTCTTGGAGAAAGTATGATTTTTTTTAAGGTGGTATGGAGGAGGTTGGAAAAAGGAGCTGGTCTACTTGGACAGGAAGGAGGACCAGGGAAGGGATAAAAGAAGAGGGAAAAATTGGTCTTTTGTTTATGAAAAGGTGGAAGAAACCAAAAGGATGAATAGACTAAAGCTCACTGTCTCCATAGCGCCTGGAAACCCAAACCTCCCTACCAAACCCCTTAGCCAGCCAGAGTGTTTATTCCTGTCATGCCTTTATAATTTGCTAAAGCAGTTTTTCCTCCTTTGTTTTTATCAGACCTGTGGTTTCACTGGCATAGAACACTTAGTCAGAAAACTTTTATGCCCATGTATATTAATAATTTCTTCTGAATTTACAATCCTAGAGAATGGCATAGGGTACTGAGAGGTCCAGGCACCTAAGATGACTCATCAAGTATGTGTCAGAAATGGGACTTTAACTCAGATGTTCCTGACTCATGGCTACCTATCTTTGTACTATTCCATGCAGCTTTGCACTGAAGAGTGTTCTTTTTTTTCTTTTCTATATTTATTATCATAGGGCAAAGTACTGTTGGTCCTGGGTTAGTTATACCTGTGCTAGATAGAGGGGAAATATACTTCATTTTTTTTCCTTCTTAACCCAGGAAAACAAGACGTCTAAGTCATCATGGTTAGACTTTTACTAGCTTTCCATACTCAATTAGTGGGCACAATTGTGTAGGTCCTAACAGTCACTAGGGAAATATCTCAAATGATATTACGGGGTGCCAGAGAGAAAATATTACCAGAAAGAGGTGAAACCATAGGGAGTTGACAGTTGGCCTCAAGAGTTATTCAAATAATTACAATGACCATCCTTACTTTCTCTCTAGTACGTCCCCAGCAGTAACCTTCTTCTGGACTACTTTCAAGTGTCTTTATCATGCCACATGAGCATATTTCATTTATGTATGAATAGAGTCGGAGAATCATATCTCTGGGTCTGCCCCAACAAAAACTCATGGAAGAGCACCTTCTGAATCTCTAAAAGGCTCTGGAGGATGGAGTTTACTCATTAAGAATCTTTTATACCATTAGTATTAGACTGCTTCAAAGAATATTAGATTAGGATTCAAATGCTTGGCTCAGATTCTTAAAATCTAACCAAAAGCTCACTAACTTTCAGATTCTTTAAGAGTCTGGACAATATGATGGATGGTATAATAAACCTTGTCTTTGACTGAAAGAAGATGGGTTGAATTCATTTGGGCAGGACCTGTGTGTTGTGATTTTGGGGTTCCAGCACTCCTAAACCTTGAAACCTCAACATTTTGGTGGTCTGTATGGGGAAATTGCTTAATCCCAAGTTCTTTTCCAGCCAAGACCGGAAAGTATGTAAGCCTCCCCACCCTTCTTTCTTGCCCTGCAGTTGGGGCTGCTCTCCAAGCACCTAGGAAATCTTTTGGGGCAGACAGTTATGAGGCTGTCTCATACTCGGCCTGATGCTTTCAGCCTCTTGGTCCACTGGTGCGGTTTGAGGCCACGGACCTGGATACACCTTCCACAACATAGAGGACAAGGACAGATGCCCTATCCAGAAGTGTATGCCCAATTCTTTCAATTCTCTCAGTACTAGGGAACTGGGAAAATGGCAAATGCTTTTTGATTTCTTGAGGCTTATTTATTCCTTTCCTCTATACCTGTGGACCCTCCTTCATGGAGGCTATAGGGAAAAAAAGTTAGAATGGCTAAAAATATCTTAGCAGATTCTGGAGGTTTTGTGACCAATAATTAAGGAGTTTTGAAACACCTCTTTACAACCTGGTCACTCCCCTCTACCACTACCTTCCCTTGTCAGGAAGGTATCTTTTAATTCCTCTCATAGGAAAAGAGAGTTTCACCCTCCCCCCACCTTTGAATTCAACCCCTCATCTGGCAAAAGGAAGGAGGGGGGGGCAGCAGCTACAGCATAGGCCCCACTGACAATGTCCTTGGGCCCTGGGGCAATCTTTGCCTGGAAGTATCACCCAGGTTCAGCACATCCAGCTCAAGGTAAAGAAGTTAGCAGTTAAGGTTTTCAAATTGCTTTATTTTAACTTATCTGATCTTTGTGAGAAAACAATTAGGTAGGTATTAGTAATATTATTATTATTGTCCCCATTTGTAGATGAGAAAACAGACACAGAGATTGAGTGACTTGCCCAGGGTCACATAGATTGTAAGTTATCATGGCAGAATCCAAACTCAGGTATTTCTGACTCCAAGTTCAGTATATTATCCATTTTGCTGTTCAGTGATTGAAGGGACCTTAGAATCCATTTATTCTAACCTCCTCATTTTACAGATGATGAAGCTGACAACTACAGACTATTTGATTTCTTAAAATTTCACAAGAAGTGATAGAGGGATGATCTGAATTCAAGTCTTTTGATTCTAAAGTCAGCACTATAATTTCTTGAGATAGAGAAAATAGTTTGGTTGGAGTTCATGATTAAAAGAAATTCTGGAAGTAATACTCACTTTCCTTTTCTGGGCTTCAATTTCCTCAATTTAAAGTAGGAGGTTAGAATAGGTGATGTCTGAGATTTTTTACTAGTTTTAATCAAATGAGCCTGTGCTTCCCCCTCAATATTTGTTCTTCTAAAGAAGGTACAATAACCACTTGATTTCAAAAGATTAATTCTTGCTCTTTTTTGTTTGTTTGGTTTGTTTTTGGTTAAGCAATGGGGTTAAGTGACCTGCCCAGAGTCACACAGCTAGTAAGTGTTATGTGTCTGAGGTCAAATTTGAACTCAGGTCCTCCTGACTCCAGGGCTGGTGCTCGATCCACTGCACCACCTAGCTGCCCCTAAAAGATTAATTCTTTAGACTCTGCTTTGAGAATCAATAAAATCATGTTCTTGTACTGTTTCATGTATGTTCAATGCAGACAGTTTTTGAGGTAAGACAAAGGTGTCATAAATTCCTTTAACAAAATATAACACTGGATTACTCCAAATTTTTATTCTAGTCAGAGACTTAAATAATATGGTCTGAAGTATAAGCTAAGAACCCTCAAACTTACAAAATTCACTCTGTTTTTAACTTCATTGTTCTTCACCCATCAGCCTGAAAAGGCAATCCACTCCCATAAATTTAAATAGCCATGGTAATACCAAAACTCAGAGTTGGAAGGAGCTTCAGGGATAATTAATCAATCTATATCTGAACATTAATCTGTTATACAATATAGAGATTTCTTTTTATACCACAAGAGAGGAGAAATCTACTTCCTCTGAAAGCAGCCCCCTCACTTTCGAATGACTGTAATCATTACAGTTCTTTTCCTTAAATTTAACCTAAAATTACTTCATTTCACCTTCTATTCATTCTCATGTTTCTACCCATTGAGCCAAAACAGAATCATTCAAATTCCTTTTCCATAATCTAATAAACAGTTATCAAGTTCCTACTAAATTCTGTCTTCTCAAAACTAGATTTGATCCATGGTTACAACTACTCATCATCCTAGTTAGAGTCCTGTGAATGTTCTTCAGCTTGTCAATGTCATTCTTCAAATGAATTGAACATTATACTCTAGATAGACACACACATATTACATATCTATATCTATATATCTATATCTATATATATGGAGAGAGACAGAGAGAGACAGAGACAGAGACAGAGAAGCTGAACAACTGCTCCTTTGTTCTGGACAAAATATCTCTAACTGTAGCCTAAAATTCTTTAATTCTCCTGTATTTTTCTTTTCTATATTTCTATATGTATACATCATGTTTCCCATTAGCATTAAAAACTCCTGGCAAAGATGGCAGAATAGAGGCAGCAATTCACCCAAAGTTTCCCAAAATTCCCCTCCAAAAAGCTGTAAAATAATACCTCAAATTGATTTTATGGAATGGTAGAGGCAACAAAAGGCCATAGTGAGACATTCTTCACATCCAAAACAACTAAGGAAGGTGGAAAGAGGAGTACTTTTGTTCAAGAGGGAATGGGGGCCATGAGGGGCAAATATCATTTTTGGTCCTGAGGGAGGAAGAGCCCTGAGGAGCATTACTAATTGCAATCTTTAGAGATGAGGGACTCTTCCTGGGTAAGGACCACAGTGAAAATAAGGAGAACACTGTCCACATCTTTCCCAGGTCACACCACCATGGATGTACTGAGAACTTCCAAACCCCAGAACTAGCTCTGAAAACAACAGTGTGAAAAAGCCTGAAGCTTGAGACAGTGCCCAATCCCCCTACCACATGCCAAGAAAAAAGTCAAATTTTAACATAAAGTTCAAAATCAAGAAATACAGTAGAAAAAATGAGCAAACAACAAAAAGTAACCTGACCATAAAAAGTTACTACATTAACAAATAAGATGAAACACAAACTCAAAACACAATGAAGTCAAAACTGTTATATGCAAAGTCTCAAAAAACAAACAAAAACCACAATGAATTGGACACAAGCCCAACAAGAATGTCTGAAAGAGCTAAAGAATGATTTTCAAAATCAAATAAGAGTGGTGGAGGAAACATTAGGTAAGGAAATGAAAGCAAAGGAAGAAAAATATGAAAAGATAATTAACAGCATGGTTAGAGGCACAAAAAATACTGAAGAAAATAACACCTTGAAAAACAGAATTGGTCAAGTGCAAAAAATGGTACAAAAGTTCAGGGAAGGAAAAAATAAAATTAGAATTGTGTAAGTGGAAGCCAATTGACTGCATGAGACATCAACAAACAATAAAACAGTCAAAAGAATGACAAAAGAGAAGAGAATGTGAACTATCTCATAAAAACAATGACCTGGAAAATAGGAGAGATGGTTTAAGTTTTATTGCATTGCCTGAAAGCCATGATCAAAGAAAGAGCCTAGATATCATACTTCAAGAAATTATCAAGTAAAACTGCTTTGATATACTAGAATCAGAGAGCAAAATGGAATTTGACATAATCCACTGATCACCACCTGAAAGACAATCCAAAATTAAAACTCCTAGTAATATTATAGCCAAATTCCAGAGCTCTTAGGTCAAAGAAAAAATACTTCAAACAAAGAGAAAGAAACCACTCAAATACCATGGTGCCATAGTCAGAATCACACAAGATTTGGCACCTACCATTTTGAAGGAATGGAGGGCTTAGGATATGATATTCCAGAAGACAGAAGAACTGGGAATATAACCAAGAATAATCTAACCAGCAAAACAGAATAATACTTCAAGGGGAAAAAAAGAATATTTAGTGGAATAGAGGACTTTCATGCATTCTTGATGAAAAGACCAGAATTGAAAAGAAAAATTCATTTTTAAGTACAAGACTCAGGAGAAGCATAAAAAGAGAAATAAGAAAGAGCAATCATATGGAGCTCAATAAGGTTAAATTGTTTATCTCTTCATATAGGAAAATAACACATAATTTCTAAGACCTGTATTGTCATGAGTGCAGTTAGAAAGATTCTACATAGAAAGGAAATATGGGAGTGAGTTGATTATATTAGGATGAGATAAAGAAATGGATAGGCAAGAAATAAGGATACCATCAGAGAAGGAGGAAGGAAAAAGAAGAATGGGGAAATTATCTCACATAAAAAATGAAAACAAGGGAGAATTTTTACAATGGGAGTATTGGCAACACTTGAACTTCACTTTAAATTGGTTAAAAGAGTGAAGAATACACACACACACACACACACATACACACAAAACACAGTTGGATATAGAAATCTGTAACCCAAAAGGGGCAGTAGGAGGGAAAGGGACAAAAGGGTATGTGTGTGTACATGTGTGTATGTGTGTGTGCATGTGTGTGTGTGTGTGTGTGTGTGTGTGATGAAACAGGGAGTTAAATTAAGGGAGGCAGTGGTCCTAAGCGAAAGAGACTTTTGAGGAGAGACAGGGTAAAAATATCAAGAGAAGTATAAATAGAAGAAAATAGGATGGAAGGAAATATACAGTTACTAACCATAATTGTATATGTGAATAGGATGAACTCAATCATGAAATGGAAGCAGAATGGATTAGGAACCAGTAGCAATATGTTGTTTACAAGAAACATATTTGAAACAGAAAGACATACATAAAGAGAATTAAAATAAGACACTGGAACAGAATCTATTATACTTCAACTGAAGTAAAAAAAAGAAGAATCATGTAGTAATGATGATCTCCAAGAAAGCAAAAGCAAAATTGATCTAATTGAGATAATGAGGGAAACTACATTTTTATAAAATGTACTATAGGCAATAAAGTAATATAAAAATTGTAGCAAGTTTTTCTGATTAAAGCCTCTTTTTAAAAATATATTGGGAACTGAATCAAATTTATAAAAAAAAAATAACAAGCATTCCTCAATTGACAAATGGTCAAAGAACATTAGCAGGCAGCTTTTAGAAGAAGAAATTAAAGCTTTGTATAGTTATATGAAAAAAAATATTGTAAATCACTATTGATCAGAGAAATGTAAATTAAAATAACTCTGAGGTATCACCTCACATCTATGGGAAATGACAAGTGCTGGAGGGATGTGGGAAAATAGATACACTAAAGACCTATTTGTAGAGTTGCAAACTGGTCCAACCATTTCAGAGGACAATTTGTAACTATACCCCAAGTTCTATAAAACTATGCATAACCTTTGACCTAGCATTAACACTGTTAACTCTGTATCCTAAAGAGATCAAAGCAAAAATAAAACAACCTAAATGTACAAAAAAATTATAGTAACTCTTTTTGTGGTGGCAAAAAATTGGAAACTGAGGAGATGTCAATCAGTTGTGGAATAGCTGAACAAAGTGTGGTAGATAATTGTGATGAAATACTCACGCTATAAGAAATAACAAGGAAAATGTTTTAAAATAAACAAAAAAAACCAATAACCTAGTAAAACTTTTATGAATTCATGCAAATTGAAGTAAGAACAACTGGGTGATTATTGTACACTGTAACAGATCAACATTGTAATGACTTAGCTAATTTGATTAATACAATGGTAAAAGAGTTCTGTAGGACTTGAGATGAAAAATGCTTTTCACCTCCAGAGTGAAAACCAATGAACTCTGAGTGCAAAATGAAGTATGATTTTCTGAATTTATTTTTCTTGATTTTTTTGTGATATGACTAAGAGGGAGAGAATTTGAAACAAAAAAATAAAAAAAAAGATATAAGCTCCTTGAAAGCAGGGTACGTCTTATTTCTATACTCTCCAGCACTTGACATACAGCTGACAGTTAACAAATGCTTGAAAATTGATATCATACCAGTCATATTAAGGTTTAAATAAAACAAATTTCCCATATGTTTTTATGTGAACTGTTGAGTTGCCATAAATGTCCTTGTACTACATATATAAAGATCATTTTCCCTAATGTAGAACTTTATTGCTTTATCTCTATTAAATTATAACTTATTATATTTGATTTATCATTCTAGCTTGTGGAGATATTTTTGCATCCCAACTCCATCATAATGTGTTACTTATCATTTATAGGTTCATATTATTTGCAGATAACTGGAACATATTACATCCACATGTACATTTAAGTTACTGATAAAATTACAAAGGAGAATAAGAACAATGGCAAATCTACAAAGTGCACTTCATCTAGTAGAGGCCAAGCTATAAATAATGACTACATTTTACATCATTACTCAGCGAGTTCTGAATGTAACAGGCTATTTTATAGTTTACTTTTAATATCTCCATATTGTCCACAAAGAATGTATGAGACATTTTACCAAATACTTTGCAAAAATCCAGTTATACTTGGACTACAGCATTTCCTTGATCTACCAATCTAGGTCAGCAATATTGCAAGGAAAAGAAAGTAGAGGTAAGTGAAGTAATCTTCACATCACCTGTTATTGTTGATTTTCACATTTAATGCTTGCCCATTAACCAATGTTTGCCTTTCTAAATGGTCACAATCCATTCCTTTAATGGTGCATTCTAGAATTTTGCTTAGGAACTTGAGTCAAGCTCATCAGTTTCTAATTAAAAGAGCCTTAATCTTCCCTTTATTGAAAAGCAAAATGGCATTTTTTCATATTCATCCTTCACAATTTTTTTCTCTTCCATCCTTCACAATTTTTCAAAGATCATTCACAATGACTCAAAAATCTTATTCCTCAATCCTTTAAGAACCATGACATTTAATTCTTCTAAGACTAATGAATAGAATTAACTTAATATAACTAGGTGCTCTATCATCTCGCTTATCTTAGGTTTCAATTTTCTGTTAAACTTTTTTTCTTTACCATTTCTAGAATCATAACTAGGGTGCCAAGTTAAGTCTTTTTCTCAGGTGCCCAAATCAGGTGTGACATGCTCTCTCCCTACAAAGTATTCTGGAGATTATCTCTCCAAGGATCTGCCTGCACTGTCTTCTTCACAACTTGCACTGTCTCCTACACACACACACACACACACATCACTCAACTAAATTTGACTTAGGTCCCAGGATACCTAGTTATGGCTCTACCTAGTTCATTTTGAGCCTTATTCTCTTTAGCAGAGAAGTGGGAAACAAATCAGAATTACATAGTGCATCCTTTAACATCCGTTACCATCTTATAGACTTTGAGTACTAATCATACACCTTTGATATTCTTCTTGCCCTAAATGTAGCTGGAAAAGCTTATTTTATTTGTTGTTAACACTCCTTGTCACATTTTGTTCATTTGGAGCTTTACTGGTTTTGACAACATTCTTGCAGGACTCAGCCACTCTTTCATATTCATGTTCTATTACCTACTCTTGCTTCTATACTTGTCTTGTTAAAGACTTGGTTGGCTGATGAGTTTGCTGTGTATCCACTTCAGTCCCTAATTTCTTTAGAAAGCTTCTTTTATTCTTCCTTATAGGAAAAATTTGTGGCTATGAGATAGGTATTTCTCTAGAGAGCTTCCTATCACTCTTTCGCAACTCCTTTAAAATTTGAGGTAACAGGATTCTACAAATACTTTAAACACTAAAACATATTGTTTCCAAATTGAAGGTGCCTTCCCTCTCTCATTTCCTATCCTTAATTTAATTTCCTTCCTCCCAGCATTCCTATCATTTGTCTTTCAGTAACCTATTCTTCCTCACTGGTCAGAATCAGGTAGGAAATAACAAGTGACCCCATGGTTCCTATAACTTATGAAGAATGAAATTGTCATTGAGTTAAAAGTTTATCAGCTGTTCTGTTTTTGTCAGAGAAGGTCTCATTAAAAAATCCAGACAGTTTAAGCCCTTTATAATTACTGCATCACAGCTCTATGACAATTTATTATCTGTGGCCAGTTTTGCTGTTCTTGTTCAGTCACTTCGATTGTGTCTTACTCCTCATGACTTAATTTGGGTTTTTTCTGGCAGAGATACTGGAGTGGTTTGACATTTCCTTCTCCAGCTCATTTTACAGATGAGAAAATTGAGGTGAACTGGGTGAAATGAATTGCCCAGTGTCATAGAGCTAATAAATGTCTGAGGCTGGATTTGAACTCCTGTAGTCTTCCTGACTCCAGGCCCAGCTTTCTATCTACTATGCCACCTAGCTGCCCAATAATTTGCCAACACTACTTTGCTATTTTTTTCTTTCCATCCTTATAACCACTCTATCACTGGAAGAAAAAATACTGCTAGCTAGGATCATACAAAGATCATTGCTAAATAAAGGAGACCTTACATTTCCCCAATTTAACTTTTCTATTCTGTCTTGGAATGAGGTAAGATTAAAAAAATATGAATTAGCAGGGAAACATCATGAATTAGATAAATTTAGGCCTTGCCTGAATTAATATAACTTCACAGTTTCTATAAAGGATATACTATAAAAAGCACATAATTAAAAAATAATGCTTACTGGGAAAGCATGAGTAAAATATAGGTGTCTTCCTTCCCCCACCTCCCTAATAAGCTTAGCAAACTCTAGGGGTAGGAGGAAGAGAGGAAACAGTGCTTCCAATATCTAAGCCAAAACAACTTGAGACCAACAACTGGTATAACTGTTAATAACTACAAGGATTGATTAACCCCATTTTCTCATGGAATACCAAGGTTTTCTAACTCTCAGAAATGGTAAAATTATAACAAGTATCAGATTGGAGGAAGGGGAGATTTGTAGCAGAGCAGAAGCTAAAAATATTGACATATGTATGTTCTATTCTTACTTTAAATTATCTCATTAATTATATCCATTCTATAGGATAGAAGATTGTTTGCATTTTTGCTAATGTTTAGGAAATGATTTATTTTATAAAAAGCAAAATTACCAGTGTTGTTGTTGTGTTTAAAGTAAATAATTGGCACGTATGGCTTCTGACTGTGCTTTCCCCCTCCCCCACCTGTGAGATCTTGGTCAAATCATTTAAATGTTCTACATTTCAACTTCTTCAACTGTAAAATGAGATAATTGGGGTAGATGATCTCCAAGAGTCTTTTCAATCCTAGATTGAATTCAATCCCAGAATTCTGTAAAGGAAACATCACTACCTAAATGACCGATTAGAATGATGAGGTCCACAGTATGGGTGGGCAATTTAAGCTTTTTTCAGAAGGAGCCATCAGAGGGAACAAGGAGGAAAAGGATACCTTTCATATTTTTCTTTTCAAGGAAAACAATGAGACAAGAAGAAGGATCCTTCAGGGAATTAGTCATTTTTAGGAGAGTTGTAGATTTTTACTTAGGCAAAATGAGGAAGGAAAGTTATGAGAATAAGGTTCAGGATATAAGGAAGTTTGCCCCAAACAGAGCAGGGATCCTGTTGTTCCTATAAGATTATTAAGCTATCTGGAGAAATGATTTTGATTTACACCAGCTTTGGTTGGCTTATGTGTAGATACCTGTCTCTTTTCTGTAAAAATAAATGACATTTCCCCTTGATATCTACAACATAAGACTGAATTGTGAAGAATAAATAATTTTCTTCAAAAATAGCCATTATCCAAGTGCATGGGTATTTAAGCTTTGAATATTTGACCTCATAGCAATTCAAAGGCCTGCGTTTAAATTACGTAACTTGACTCTTCTTTTTTCTACCTCTTCTAAAACTAAATTATTTAGATTCCCAGATGTGTAGTCAGCTCTTGATTTAAAATATAAATCTACTTATTCAAACAGCTAGGGTTCCTGGTAGGAAATTTTATTTTAAAATTAAGGGCTGTCTCTTCAAACGATGCCATCACATATCAAATTTGACAATAAAAAAAAAAGCTTTCATCCCAAGATGAGAAAAACAACACATACATAAAAACAGAGTCAATGAGAAGAGCCATTATATATAGATGAGAACACATGGGGGGCAAAGCAATTTACATAGTTGTTCAGTAAACTGAGTTAAATATTTCATTGATGGCTATAACATTAGTGATCATTGGTAAAAACAATCCAAGTTCTCCGTCAAAAGAGTGCTGATTTTATTCTGCTCTTGGGAAGTTACAAAAGGTAAGAATAATTAGAATACTTTATACATAAAGTAAATAATCTAATCTAGGGTTGGGGTAAAGCAAGGAAGAAACTGTAGGAATTTTGCTTAGTTTCCAGTTTCATGGATCATTACCAGAAGTGACTATAACATTGTATCTGCAGAGAAAAGGAAAACAAAACAAAACAAAACATATGTATCAGTTGTTGAGCTTGAATCTAGCTAGTGATAACTATTTTTTGATGCAAGAATTTAATAAAAATCCTAATACATATACCTCCCATGCCAAAGAGAAGTATTCCATTTAAAGATTACTGTCAAGACTAATGCAGAGATATGTGAACATATGCAAAGGAGCTGTGATTTCCTTAGCATCAATTAGTTTATGTAAAGGAGTTCCTAACTGGGATCCCCAATGTATAACTAGAAGATATCCATTCTTTGACTTCAAATATATATCATAGAACAATGTCTGAGATGCAAAGGGGTTAAGAGACTCACCCAGTATGTCACAATTTGTAAATATCAGAAGGATACCTAAGGTTCCTTGACTCCAAATCAAATGCCCTGTCTTCTATGGCAGGCTACTTCTTGCTAATTAATAGTATAATATGACATTTCTGCTTCCAGGAGCCAAGATGGCGGAGTAAAAAGGTAGTCACTCTCACCCTCCCCTATCAACCTGTGAAAACCCAGAAAATATCACCCCAGAAAAAAACCCTGAAACAGCTGAGCTAGAAGAAAGACAGGGTGCAGGAGTGCAATAGCCCAGGTAGCTAGAGGGATTAATAGGAAAGGCCCCTCTTACCATGGGGGAAAGGAAGCAGTACAGAGCCAGGAGTCACCCAGCCAGCTAGTGGAAAGACCCACTTTAGCACACCAGGAGGAGATTTTGGTGCCTCAGCATTCTACAACAAATGTGTCTCCCAGTGCCTCAGCAAAAATAAGGGAAGCAGCACTACAAGGTCCCCAGGCAGCTAAGCATCCGGCAGCATTCATCTGAAAGGAGCTGAAGAAAGCAACCTAGAGGTGCCAGAAACTTCCAGCCTTGTTGATTCCAGCCCAACACCACGTAAACTGTCAGAACCCTACATCCTCCAACTGCCAACCAGGAGGAGATCCCGAAGCCCAGGTGGTTGAGCAGGCAAACACCAACAGCTGGACCTCTGAATGCCTCAGTGAGGGTGGGGTAACTGGTGGAAACCAGCTCAGAAAACCACCAGGTGCCTTGGCATTCTACAACAAAGAAGTCTCCCAGTGCCTCAACAGAAATAAGGGAGGCAGCTCTGCAAGGGGCCCCAGGCAGATAAACACCTGGCAGCACTTATCTAAAAGGAGCTAAACAAAGCTAAAGGAAAGGAAAAGCAGGCAACCTAGATTTGCCTGAAAGTTCCAGCCTTGCTGATTCCAGCACAACACCAGATAAGCTGCCAGAACCCTACAGCCTCCAATTGCCAATATAAGAGGCCCCAGCACACAAAGCCAGTGACCAAGACCTAGGCTCCCAACACAAGAGGTTTGGGTCAGTGCCCTCTGCTCCCCAGCAGGAGAGCTTAATCTCTTTAAAGGCCAGGGAATAAAGAAACACCATGAGTAAAAAGAAACATATGATAGATTCCTATTATGAGAAGAGTGAAGATCAAGACAGAAATTCTGAAGAGGACAACATTGTCATCAAACCCACATCTGCAACATCAAAAGGGAATATGAACTTGTCTGAAGCCCAAAAAGCTTTCTTAGAAGAACTCAAGAAGGATTTTAAAAGTCAAATGAGAGAGGTAGAGGAGTCCTTTAAAAGTACAATTGGCCAATTGGAAAAAAAGTACACTGAAGAAAACAAGTCCCCAGAACACACAATTGGCCAACTGGAAAAAAAGTACACTGAAGAAAACAAATCCCTTAAAAATACAATTGACCAATTTGGAGAAGAAAGTACAAAATCTAACAGAAGAAAACAATGTTAAAAATTAGAATTGAACAAATGGAAACTAATGACTCTATGAGAGAGCAAGAATCAGTCAAACAGAAACAAAAAAAAATTTAAAAAAAATAGATGAAAAAGTAAAATACCTCATGGTTAAAACAACTGACCTGGAAAATTGATCCAGGAGAGACAATTTAAAAATTATAGGCCTACCTGAAAGTCATGATGAAAAAAAGAGCCTGGGCAATATCCTTCAGGAATTCATAAAGGAAAACTGCCCTGAAGTCCTAGAATCCAAAGGTAAAATAACTATAGAAAGAATCCACCGCTCCCTGCCTGAAAGAGATCCCAAATTGAAAACGCCAAGGAATATAATAGCTAAATTCCAAAATTATCAGATTAAAGAGAAATTACTGCAAGCAGCCAGAAAGAAACAATTTAAATATCATGGAACCACAGTCAGGATTACATAGGACCTTGCAGCCTCTACATTAAAAGACCATAGGGCATGGAACATGATATTCTGTAAGGCAAAGGAGCTTGGAATGCAGGCAAGGATGAACTACCCAGGGAAAATGAGCATGATTTTTCAGGGAAGGAGATAGATATTCAATGAAATAGGGGACTTCTAAACGTTCCTGATAAAAGGACCAGAGCTCAACAAAAAATTTAATCTTCAAGTACAAGATTCAAGAGAGACATAGAAAGGGAAATGGGACAGAAAGATACAATATGTTAATAAGGGCAAAATGTCTACATCCCTGCAAGGGAAGATAACACTTACAACTCTTGGGAACTATATTGTTATTATACCATGTTAAAGGAGTATACATAAAGGGGGTGGATATAAGTTGACTTTGATGTAATGATAAAAAAAATTTAATCAAGTGGGTTAAATGGATCCAAGTAGGTGGATTAGTCTGAGCTAAGAAAATGTACTGAGAAAGGAGGAGGCAGACAAGGGTAAATTACATTACAGGAAAAGACACAAAAACCTATTAAAGCAGAGGTAAGGAAGGGAGGGGGATGAGCATTGTTTGAACCTTACTCTCATCAGATTTGGCTCAAGAAGGGAATAACATAATCAGTTAGGTATAGAAATCTAACTTGCACTATAGGTAGTAGGAGGGGAAAGGGGAAAGAAAAGGGAGGGGGGATAGAAGGGAGGAAAGAAGCAGTAAGGGTAAAGGGAAAGAAAAGGGAGGGGAGATAGAAGAGAGGAAAGAAGCAGTAAGGGTAAAGGGGAAGAAAAGGGAAAGGGATAATAGAAGGGAGGTGGAACTGGAGGAGGTGCTGGTCAAAAGCAAAACACTTGTGAGGGAGAGAAAGGAGAAAGAAAAGCATAAGTGGGGGGGAGGATGGATAAAAAGATGCAGATAGTAGTCATAACTGTAAATATGAATGGGATGAACTCTCCCATAAAACAGAAGCTTATAGCAGAGTGGATTAAAAACCATACTCCTACAATATGTTGTTTACAGGAAACACATTTGAAAAACAGTGACACATACAGGATAAAGGTAAAAGTCTGGAACAAAATACGTTATGCTTCACCTGAAGTAAAAAAAGCAGGGGTAGCAATCCTGATTTCAGACAAAGCAAAAGCAAAAATAGATCTTATCAAAAGAGATAAGGAAGGAAACTACATCTTGCTAAAAGGCACCATACACAATGAAGTAATATCATTACTAAACATATGTGTACCAAATGGTACAGCATCCACATTCTTAGAGGAGAAGTTCAGGGAGTTACAGGAAGAAGTAGACAGCAAAACTATACTAGTGGGAGACCTCAACCTCCTCTTCTCTGAACTAGATAAATCTACCCACAAAATAAAGAAGAAAGAAGTTAAGGAGGTGAATAGAACATTAGAAAAGGTAAGTATGATAGACTTCTGGAGAAAACTGAATGGGGATAGAAAGGAATATACTTTTTTCTCGGTGGTACATGGCACATACACCAAAATTGACTATGTACTGGTGCATAAAAACCTCACAATCCAATGCAGAAAGGCAGAAATATTAAATGCATTCTTTTAAGATCATGATGCAATAAAAATTATATGTAATAAAGGGCCATGGAAAGATAGACTAAAAAATAATTGGAAACTAAATAGTCTAATCCTAAAAAATGATTGGGTCAAACAACAAATCATAGAAACAATCAATAATTTCATTCAAGAGAATGACAATAATGAGACAACATACCAAAACTTATGGGATGCAGCAAAAGCAGTTCTTAGGGTAAGTTTTATATCAGTAAATGCTTACATACATAAAATAGAAAAAGAGGAGATCAATGAATTGGGCATACAACTAAAAAAACTAGAAAAAGAACAAATTAAAAATCCTCAATTAAAGACCAAATTAGAAATATTGGAAACCAAAGGAAAAATTAATAAAATTGAAATTAAGAAAACTGTTGAACTAATAAATAAAACTAAAAGTTGGTTTTATGAAAAAAAACAATAAAATAGATAAACCTTTGGTTAATCTAATTTAAAAAAAAAGAAAGAAGAAAACCAAATTACTAGTATGAAGAATGAAAAGGGTGAAACTACCACCAAGGTAGAGGAATTTAAAACAACAATTAGGAATTATTTTGCCCAACTATATGCCAACAAATTTGACAATCTTAGTGAAATGGATATATATTTACAAAAATATAAATTGCCCAGATTAACAGAAGAGGAAGTAAAATACTTAAATAACCCCATCTCAGAAAAAGAAATTGAACAAGTCATTGATGAACTGCCTAAGAAAAAATCTCCTGGGCCAGATGGATTTACATGTGAATTCTATCAAACATTTAAAGAGCAGTTAATTCCAATACTATATAGACTATTTGGTAAAATAGCTAAAGAAGGAATCTTACCAAATTCTTTCTATATACAAATATGGTGCTGATACCTAAATCAGGAAGAGTCAAAACAGAGAAAGAAAATTATAGACCAATTTCTGTAATGAATATAGATACAAAAATTTTAAACAAAATATTAGCAAATAGATTACAGCAACTTATCACATGAATAATACACTATGACCAGGAAGGATTTATACCAAGAATTCAGGGCTGGTTCAATATAAGGAAAACTATCAGCATAATTGATCACATCAACACCAAAATTAACAGAAACCACATGATCATCTCAATAGATGCAGAAAAAGCTTTTGACAAAATACAACACCCATTCCTATTAAAAACATTAGAGAGCATAGGTATAAATAGAGTCTTCCTTAAAATAATAAATAGCATCTATCTAAAACCTTCAGCAAGCACAATATGTAATGGGACAAGCTAGAAGCATTTCCAATAAGATTGGGGGTGAAACAAGGATGCCCATCATCACCACTGTTATTCAACATCGTACTGGAAATGTTAGCTTTAGCAATAAGAGAAGAAAACACATTGAAGGCATTAGAATAGGCAAAGAAGAAACAAAGCTGTCACTCTTTGCAGATGACATGATGTTATACTTAGATAATCCCAGAGAATCAAGTAAAAAAACTACTTGACTTAATAAACAACTTTAGCAAAGTTGCAGGCTATAAAATAAACCCACATAAATCATTGGCATTTCTATATATTACCAACAAAGCCCAACAGCAAGAGACAGAAAGAGAAATTCCATTTAAACTTACTGTTAACATTATAAAATATTTAGGAGTCTACCTCCTGAAACAAACCCAGGAACTCTATGAACACAATTACAAAACACTTTTCATGCAAATAAAATCAGGTCTAAATAATTGGAAAAACATCAGCTGCTCATGGGTAGGCCGAGCTAATATAATAAAAATGACAATTCTACCTAAGCTAATTTACTTATTCAGTGCCATACCAATCAAACTACCAAAAAATATTTAATGGAGTTAAAAAAAATAATAACAAGATTCATTTGGAAAAACAAAAGATCCAGAATGTCAAGAGAACTAATGAAAAGAAATGCAGGGGAAGGTGGCCTAGCCATTCCAGATCTTAAATTGTATTATAAGGCAGCAATCATCAAAACTGCTTGGTACTGCCTAAGAAATAGAGTGGTGGATCAGTGGAATAGGTTAAGTATGCAAGACACAGTAGTCAATGACTATAGTAATATATTATTTGATAAACCCGAAGACCCCAGCTTCTGGGATAAGAACCCACTCTTTGACAAAAAATGCTGGGAAAACTGGAAAAGAGTATGGCAGAAACTAGGCATAGACAAAAATCTCACACCATATACCAAAATAAAGTCAAAATGGGTACACAATTTAGATATAAAGGCTGATACTATAAGCAAACTGAGAGAGCAAGGAATAGTTTACCTGTCAGATGTATGGAGAACAGAAGAATTCATGACCAAAGAGGAGATAGAGAACATTAAGAAAAGCAAAATAGATAATGTTGATTACATTAAATTGAAAAGTTTTTGTACAAACAAAGCCAATGCAACTAAGATTAGAAGGAAGGTAGAAAATTGGGAAAGAATTTTTACAACCAGTCTCTCTGATAAGGGCCTCATTTCTAAAATATATAGAGAATTAAGTCAAATTTATAAGAATACAAGCCATTGCCCAATTGATAAGTGGTCAAAGGATATGAACAGAGAGTTCTCAGATGAAGAAATTAAAGCCATCTACAGTCATATGAAAAATTCTCTAAATCACTGTTGATTAGAGAAATGCAAATCAAAACAACTCTGAGGTACCACGTCACACCTATCAGAATGGCCAACATGACAAAACAGGAAAATAATAAATGTTGGAGAAGATGTGGGAAAATTGGAACACTAATGCATTGTTGGTGGAGTTGTGAAATGATCCAACCATTTTGGAGAGTAAAGGGCTATAAAAATGTGCATACCCATTGACCCAGCAGTAGTACTTCTAGTGCTATATCCCAAAGAGATCACACAAATGGGAAAAGGATCTACATGTACAAAAATATTCGTAGCAGCTCTTTTTGTGGTGGCAAAGAATTGGAAATTGAGAGGATGCCCATCAATTGGCAAATGGCTGAGCAAGTTGTGGTATATGAATGTGATGGAATACTATTGTGCTATAAGAAATGATGAACAGGCTAACTTCAGAAAAACCTGGAAAGACTTGTATGGTCTGGTGCTGAGTGAAGTGAGCAGAACCAAGAGAACATTGTACATAATAACAGCCACGTTGTGTGATGACTATAAAATAAACCCACATGAATCATTGGCATTTCTATATATTACCAACAAAGCCCAACATGTGAATTACTAATAGAGGATTTAGAGTTGGAAAGGATTTAGATCATCTATATCATCCATTACTCTCACTTTATAGATGAGGAAACTGGAATCTACAAAGTTTGTGATTTATATAACTTTATACAAGTATATTTTGTGTATATCACAGCAAATATTTAAGAGCCTTTCATGTACATGTTCTTGGACTTGAAGTTGTAGGGGATACAAAGAAATACAAAATTTTGTCATTATTCATCAAATGAATTTCATACATAGCAATTACCTTAGGTATTTAGAAGAGGGAGAAATGACTTGGAGAAGACTTTGGAGAAGTTTGAACCAGACTTTAAGGAACTGATATGAGTTAGGGAACTTTAGCAAGAACTGAACAAAAATGCAGATGAAAATAAAACTGTTACCTTTCATTTGCATAATGCTTTATACTCGTTGAGTCACATTGCGATTCGTTATCTATTCATGCAAAAGCATTTAAAATATAATATAAATTGTCTTTGTATTTTATGATCTCTTCTGTTTCTTATTGGTTCACATACTCTAACTCATACAAACTATATTTGTGAATAAGAGCACTACTCTATTGTTTCCTGATTCAGGTCAAATATTTTTTGGTGAACTTATTATGGCATATAGCAAAGAATGCTGTTTCAAACCTAAATTCTGCCAGACTGTTTTATAATGTTTTTCTAGTCATTCTTCTCAAGTTTTGGAGGGAATCATTTCCCAATAATTTACATTCTTGTCCCATTGAGGACAATTGGATCTTTTTGATTACATTGAATTTCAACTTTGGCTAACTATTTGTATTTTATCCCTTGCAGGCTAAGTATCCAGACCATCAAAGGTTAATTTTTAACATGGCAATACTATAATTAGTGGATTAGAGGGGATAAAGAAGACAGAATAGAAGCTGGGAAGATATCATAGTAATGCAGAAAGAGTAATTTCAATGTGCTAAGCACTTAAACTAGAGAGGGAACAGTGGAAATGACAAGAGAGGGATGAATTTAAGAGCCACTGACAAGAAAGAATGAATAGAACTTGGAGAATTATAGGATATTTGGGAGCAAGGAAACAAGAGTCAAAAATTACTTTGAGGTTTTATGGTTGATAGAGTGGAAGAATTAGATGGCAGGTTATTCAGGTGGAAATATACAACAGCTACTTGGAACTACAGAGTTAGGGCTCAAGAAACAGGTTGGTAATATGAAAACAGGTGGTGATTTTTTTCACTGCAACTGAAATGAAGAAAAAAAACTTCAAAATAGAAGGGCATATCTAGTAAATAGACAATGGGCTTGATTAGAATATGGTCTCTGATAACAGAATTTGAATTTCTGGGTTATGATTAAATTATAGGAATTCTGGACTATTGAACAGCACAGTTTCTGATAGACAGTAAATGATTAATAAATGCTCACTGGTTGATTGACTAATTGACCATAAACCTATTAAGATTGGTAATTGTATGTTTTTTGAGGTCTTCTAAATATTATTGATAGGGTTTGAACAGAAAAATAAAGTGATAAAACTGCCCACATTTCTCTGCCAAGGCAGTAATCACATTGAATAGCAAGTACATTGATAACAAGATGAAGAGAGAGAGGGACAGAGAGACAGAGAGAGAGACAGAAAGAGAAACAGAGAGAATGAATGAATCGGACAGAGATACATAGGATACAATGAATAATGAAACACAATAAAGTCCATAAGTGGCTTCTTCATGGAAATAAAGTCTGAGTAATAAACAATTTAAATCCTGAAATCCTAAAGGAAGAATATGAATTTAAGCTCCTGAGAATCTGACCCTTGTGAGGATATTGAGACTGATATTTTTCTATAAAAGGACAGTAATAAAGTAAAGTGACATAGAATAAACTAAAGGACAATTGGACACAATAGCATATTAAGAAAACATACTGAAGTAACAAAATCTAGGAGTGAGAGGGTTAACACACTGTCAAATATTAGGTCATGATCAAGAGAGGGAGAAATAGAAAAGATATTGGTGTGAAGTATACTACAGAATACCTGGATGGGATGATTAGGTTGCTATCTCAGTTTATTTTATTTTTTCACTGTCTCTATTTTCTTCTCAAGAACTCTCTTACCTGATTTTTCATGAATTGGCTTCACTAAACTTAATTTGGATCTCCTTACTGAACATGGTTCTTCCTGCTGTTTTTCACATTTTCCATATTACTCCCACCCCTATGATAAAAAGTTTTAGGCCATTCTTTTTCTGGGGGTTGAAGGAGAAACACCTTCTAACATATTTGTAAATGCGGAACCTAACAAAACAAAAGCAACAATTTTTTTAAAATTATGTAGTGATGAGATTTCCCCATGCAACTCCCTAAAACTACTTTCAGAGTAATAAACCATTGCTGTAGCTTTCTTCTTGCAAGATCACTCCTGTTCTTGTCTAAATGAGGAGAATTATACTGGACATCTACAAATACTTTATTCAAGGGAGTTTGCAGGAAAAAAGACAAAATTCAAAGCACAGAAGACAGGTTAAAGATATTTTTTCCACCTAGCTGCTCTCTCTTGCTTCTAAAAAGATAAGCCTAAAAGAAGTCAAGATTCAGATACTCATCATCACCCAGTAACTCCTTAATCTATTTAACCTCTGACCTTTCCATTACAATGCATCTGTATTCTTGCAGCTCACCAATTGCCTCTAAATTATCAAAACTAATAACTTGTTCAGAATCTTTGTTATTCTTGATCTCTTTGAAGCATGTGCCACAATGACCTCCTGCCTAATGTAATAAGATGGGGAAAAATACCAAGACTCCTTTTTGAAAGTTTTTCCTCCTTCAACTTTCCTAATGGTTTTCCTATCACTTGGACTTCTACATTTTTTTTTGTTAACTCCTTTTACTTAAGTGTTGATTTAACATAAGGATGAGGCTTCAACTTTCTACTTCTTTTCTTTAACTCTCTTCCTCAGAGATATGATCTACTTCCATGAATTCACTGTTTTCTGTGTGAGGATGACTCCCAGGTGTTTTGATCTAGTCCTTCTCTCTCTCTCTCTCTGTGTCTCTCTCTCTCTTTCCTCATTTGAAATTGTGTGTAGCACAACATATATACAACTTCTATTTGGCAAACTTCAGAGGGAAAAAAATGATGTTGGCATGTAGTTTTGACCAATAAGACTTACAGATCTGCAAAAGACTTCTGATAGATGATAATCATTGGCCTACAGAGATTCAGTGAGATGTTGTATATAAAATAGTTTGAAAACATTATAAAATTTTACACTAATGTTAGGTATTGCATGTTATGATAAAGTCCCTTAACTTGGTCTTTAAAGACTTCCATGTGCCAGCCCTCACTTACCTTCTCAGTCTCATCACCCTCACTACTGGCAGTAGTGGGGAAAATGGTAATGGGGAGAATGATAGCAGTTGGAAAAGTGAATGGAAAATGATGCAAAGAAAAGAAATATCTCTGAAAAAATAAAGGATAGAAGAAGGTAGAGCGTGCCATTAGCTAAACATTTCATTTGTTGTTGTTGCTTACAGGATGCCAAACTATAAATATTTCTAATTTCATGGTATTTTGTAAAAACAGATTAAGTTATTCAGCAAATTGACAGAACTGACTGATTATTTTGTTGTGCTGTAGTATAAACAGTGCTACTGTTCTACTTTTAAAGTCGATGAGACAGCACTGAATTGGGCTTCAAGTTACAAAAAATGAAAACAAAAATCCTTCCATTTTAATTCTTATTTTGCAATATTGTACTTAATGAGTAAATAGCCATCACAACAGTGAATTACTCATATTTATATAAAGTATTAAGGTTTGCAAAGATCTCCACATATGTTATTTCTTTTGGTGCTCACAACAATCCTGGGAGATAGGTGCTAAGACAATTCATCCCTCTTTACAGATGAGGAAACTGAGGCTGAGAAAATTTAAGTGACTTGCCCAGGACCACATATCTGAGGCAGGATATTAACCCTCAATCTTTTGCTCTAGTCACCTATGTAAAATTCCTTGAATAATGCTGTGAAGTGCTATTTTAGAAACATAACATTCTAAATCACTGAGGGACATCTTATTTGATTTTGGAATTAGATAACTTCAATATTAAAATTATAACTCACATTTATAAAACATTTCATGATTCTTATAACATCTATGAAAGACAGGCAGTAAAAATCTTATCCCTATTTTATAAAAGAAGAAATTGACACTCAGTTTAAATGACATCTCTAGTGTTAGTAATGAAAGCCAAAGTCAGTATTCAAACTCATGATTCCAAGGCCCATATTTTTTCTATTACAGTCAAAGAGATTCCTTCAAAGAGATGACCGTGACTGCTATATCTTGAACCCATTGCCTTTGCAAAGTAATAATAATGCTGATTATAAAGATGATAATAATAACAACAACAAAAACAACAATAATGAAATGTAGGACATGCTGATAATAAATAAGTCTAATATATTAAAATTATGCGTGTAAGAAAATGGTATTTGTAGAACCTTCTCATAACACCTCACTTTCTAGAAATCAGGTATTATAAATATGAGAATGATACAATTTTATGGATTTTTTTCTCCTCTTCATGAGAGTAAATAAGAATTATAAAGCAGACTATGTTCTTTTTTGGTCAATTCCACATAATAAGAGATTCTGGGAATTAAAAAAAATTAAGGAACTGATTTTTAATCCACCTTTTTGAGTGTCAGAAAAGTGGCTGTAATAGTTACTCAGCTGCTTCAAGACTAAAAGCATTCCATTCAAGTCTATTCTATTCAGCTTGTCTTTGGAACAATCTCTGATGTAACCAGCCAGGGGAAATGCACTTAACATGATGGCATCCAGGCAAGAAATGAAAAGAGACTGAAACAAATCCACTTCAAAGTAGAGAAACATGTTAAACAAATTTGTTTTGTTTTGTTTTGTTTTTTGTTAACCAACTGTTACCTTGTAAATGGTACCAGACTCATTTAGGAGTTCAGTAATATAAAATTGCCTGTGAAAGAATCAAAGTAATCAAAGTCCAAGACTTTCAAAAACTTATCTTCATTAGATTTAATCAATGGAACATATGTGTAGTGTTCAAATTTAGGCATTTAAAGTGACTTAGATTCGATTATAATTTTAATGGAATATGCACATGTAAAATAAGCTTCCAAGTTCTAGTCATCTTCTCTTTGAAATACCCTATATAGCTTTATGATAAGTACCCGGAATTTTTATATTCATGACTGAGTACCATGAGTTTGTGTGTATTTGCAGTGATTCACCTATATAATATAATAATTTCACATACACCCTCCCAAACTCAGCTTCCCCTTCATATACAGGAAGAATCTTAAATCAAAGTAAATGACTTTATAATAACTACTCATTTGAAAAGGGGAGGGGCAGCACTCACTGCCCAAAAGTGAATAGGTATAGAAAGATCTGAGAAAGAAGAGACAGAAAGTAAAGTTTGTAACTGGAGCACTAGATTTGAATTCATAGGTCTGAATTTTACACATAGCTCTGACATTCATCAGCATTATAGACTTTAAGAAGTCATTTTTGTTTCCTGATCAGTTTTATTGTATTTAAAATGAAAATAATAATATTTACTCACTGGCTTGTACTGCAAGAATGGCATTAAGACTGTGTCTGGGACTATGAGGAAAATTGATAAGTTACTCATGCAATGAATATCAGTGGTAAACACTGTGTGTTGGGGGGAAGGGGATAAGTTGCCAGTGACTTGTGGATGTTGAAGGTGGGATAGAGAGAATAATATGGAGGATCAAGATGGGATATGAGAGTATAATAATACTGGGAAAACTTCTGAGTGAGAGGATATACAGATAGTGTGGTAGAATAGAAAGAACACTAGCTTTGGAGACAGAAAATTGGGGTTCAGATCTCCCTTATTACAATTACTACCTCTGTTACTTTGGAAAAGCCCTTTCACTTCCCTGGTCCTAGGATTCCTCAAGTGTAAGATAAAAGGTTGTAATAAGTTTCCTTTCATCACTAAATGTCCAGAGAGTTTGGTGAGACAAAGGAAGTGGTGCAGGTTTTGGTAAGCCACTTCAGGTTTTGGTAAGCCACTTCTATCATTTAGACTAGTCAATGGTATTGTCCCCTCTATTTTCTCTTTCTTATTTATCTTCAATCTCTCTCTGTCTACTGGCTGCTTCTTTACTATCTACAAACACGCCCATGTCTCCCCCATCCTCAAAAAACCCTTACTTGGTCCATCCAAGATTGCCAACTAATCATCCATGCTTAAACTCCATGAGAAGACTATCTATAATAGGTACTCCATTTCCTTTCCTGTCAGTCTTTTAATTCTATAGTTTGACTTCATCATTCAGCCAAAAACACTTTCACTAAATTTCCTAACAATCTTTTAATTGCCAGGTCTGATGACTTTTATCACAATTCTCATCCTTCTTGTTCTCTGTGAAGCCTCTGATTCTATCAATTACACTCTCGTCCTTGATAATCACTTCTCTCTGGGTTTTCATGAAACTGTTTCTCATGGATGTCCTCTTACCTTTCTGTTTCTTCTAAGTGTCCTTTGCTGTAAATTCAACCAAGTCATACCTGCTGTGTGTACCCCAAAGTCTCTATTCTAGGCCCACTTATATTCTTCCTCTAGACTATTTTGCATTGTTATCTTATCAGCTCCCATCAATTCAATTATCATCTCTCTACATATGATTATATTTACTTGTCTAGCTCTCATCTTTCTCCTGACATCTGGTCTTGAACCTCCAACTACCTATTAGACATCATGGACTAGATGTTTTTATTGTTTTTTTAAAAATTTATTTATTTTTAGTTTTCAACATTCACTTCCCCAAGATTTTGAGTTCCAAATTTTCACCCCATCTTGTCCCTCCTCCCAGCCCAAGATGGCATGCATTTTGAATACTCCTTCCCCTAGTCTGCCTTCCTTTCTGTCTACCCTCCTCTTCTCTTATCCCCTTCTCCTATTTTCCTGTAGGCCAGGTTAGGTTTCTGTACCCCATTTCCTATATTTCTTATTTCTCAGTTGCACGCAAAAACATTTTTAAACATGTATTTTTAAAACTTTGGGTTCCAATTTGTCTCACTTCCTCCCTCCCCATCCACCCCCATTGAAAAGGCAAGGAACTCAATATGGGTTATACATGTGTAGTTATGCAAAACACTTCCATAGTGGTCATGTTGTGAAAAACTAACTCTACTTCCCTTAATCCTATCCTGCCCCCCATTTATTCTATTCTTTCTTTTGACCCTGTCCCTCCTCACAAGTGTTTGCTTCTGATTACCCCCTCTCCCAATCTGCCCTCCCCTCTACCATCTCTGCTCTCTCTTGTCCCCTTCCCTCCCCCACCATTTTCCTGTAGGGTAAGATAAATTTCCATACCCAATTGAGTGTGTATGTTATTCCCTCCTTAACTCAAATCTGATGAGAATAAGATTCACTCATTCCCTCTCACCTTCCCCCATTTCCCTTGCACTGTAAGAGCCTTTTCTTTTTTTTGTGAGATAATTTACCCTGTTATACCTTTCCCTTTCTCCCTATCCCAGTATAATCCTCTCTCACCACTTAATTTTATTCTCCTTATATCACCCCTTCATCTTCAACTCACCCTGTGCCCTCTATCTATCTATCTATCTATCTATCTATCTATCTATCTATCTATCT
>NW_020951427.1:2484168-2532252 GCF_900497805.2 Vombatus ursinus
TCTATCTATCTATCTATCTATCTATCTATCTATCTATCTATCTATCTATCTATCTATCTATACATACATACATATAATTTTTTCCCTCAAACTATCCTAATACTGACAAAGGTCAGTTTGCCTTTTTAGGCTATTTTTTAAGGTGTTATTTTCTTCAATATTTTTTTGGGTCTCCTTTAGCAAGCTGTTGACTTGTTTTTCATGATTTTCTTGCAAACCTCTCAGTTTTTCCTCTACTTCTCTTACTTGCTTCTTAAAGTCCTTTTTGAGCTCTTCCAAGGCCTGGGACTGATTAATACTCTTCTTGGAGGCTTTGGATGTAGGAGCTTCGGCTTTGTTGTCTTCTTCTGCTTGTATGTTTTGATCTTCTTTGTCACCAAAGTAAGATAATATAGTCTGACTCTTTTTGCTCTGCTTACTCATGATCCCAGCCAATTACTTGAGTTTTAAACTTTTTGTTAAGGTAAGAGTCTGCTTCCAATGTGGAGAACGTACTGTCCCAAGCTTCGGGGGTTTGTTCAGCTGTTTTCAGAGATACTTCTAGGGACCTGAAAATTTTCAGTTCTTCCAAGGTGGTATGATAAGGGGCGAGGTGTTTTCTCTCTACCACCACAACAAGCTTCACCACACCAGCATTCCTCCTCACCCCAGTACCACCCCTCAGAACTGTGACCCAGATCCAAGCACTGGTAAAGCAAGAGATTCCTGCCTCAGCACTGGTGAAGAGAACCCTGCAATCTGCCTCTGATCAGCCACTTGATTCCCCCTCAGTCTGTGAGCTGGAAGCTCAGGAAACAGCCACAGTCCCAGGGGTGGCTAAGACCTAACTCCTTGTCTCACTGCAGTCACAGACTTTTCCCATTGACCTTCTTAGTTGTCTTTTGAATTCGTGGGTTGAGAAGTCTGGAAACTGCCTCTGAGGCCTGCTTCAGCTGCAGCCTGCGTGCCCATGCTGCCCCACGTTCCTCTCCCAGCCCAGCAAGATATGCCTTTCCTGATCAACCATCCGGGATTTTTGTGTGGAAATTTGTTTCACTCTGTCTTTTTGTGGGTTCTGCTGCTTTAGAATTTGTTTAGAGCCATTTTTAATAGGCATTTGGAGGGGTTCGGGGGAGGGCTCAAGCACGTCACTGCTTTCCCTCTGCCATCTTGGCTCCGCCCCCAACAATCCAATTTTGATCTTTTTCAAGAATCTTTTCTCCTCTTAGTATTTTTCCTCTAACACTATTCTCTCTCTCTCTCTCTCTCTCTCTCTCTCTCTCTCTCTCTCTCTCTCTCTATCTGTTTCTCTCTCTCTCTCCCTACCTCCCTCCCTTTGTTTCTTTCTCTGTCTTCCTCTCCCTCCCTCCATCAGTCTTTGTCTCTTTCTGTCTCTCTCTGTCTCTGTGTCTCTCTCTGTGTCTCTCTGTCTGTCTGTCTCTCTGTCTCTCTCTATCTCTTTCTCTCTGTGTTTGTCTATCTGTCTGTCTGTCTCTGTCTCTTCTGTCTTGATATAGATATATATTGTTTCTGCATAGTTGCCTACAGGTTGGCTCTTCCATTATACTGTGAGCTCCTTAAGAGTAAGAATTGCCTTTTCATCTCTTTCTTTATATTCACAGGATTTAGCATAGTGCCTAGCACATAGTAGGTTCTCAATAAATGCACATTAACTATCTTGCTGATTGAATAACTGCCAGGTTTTGTGATTTCTCCAAGTGCCCATGCCCCCTTCTTGTTTTTTTTTCTTGTATGAGGGTTGAATTAGACTAATTCTGTCATTTGTAGCATTAAATCTATAGGTCTGTGATTATCTCATTATAAATGAGATATTTCCTAGACAATATTTAGAAAAGTATGTTACAGACAGAAACAGTATTGAGACTTTCATGGTATAAAAAAGTTGAATGTTCCAAGTTACTGAAATAACATTTCATGGCAAAAGCAATTGTGTTTGTGTAAATGTGTCAAAAAAAAAGTGGATTTCTACCTGCTCCATTCTAATTGTACTGTGCCTTCTCCCAGGACCATTAAGCTACCCTCACAATAGCTAGAATATCTTTACTGTGGGACCTTCTCTGCCCTCTATTTTCTGACCCTTTCATTTCCCCTCATTTCCCCTCATTTCCACATATGCCTTCTTAAGTTTTGCTAACAACCTTTTATAATAGAAAGAACACTGAATTTGTTGTTGAAAGACTTAGGTCTTTAGTTCAAATTTTGTAGCAGTTACCTATTTTCTGAGGTGTCATAAACAATCCAGTTAATCTCCTGTGCCTTAGGTGAGGAGTTTGCATTCTATCTTCCCCAAAGGATCTTTCCAGCTCTAACTCTTTTGACCTTAAATTTGGAGGCCTTGCTGATGGCTAGTTCATCTGATTAACTAATGTAGCTGTACCATAAAACCCTTTGTGAAAGGTCTTATAACAGCAACTTCCAAAATATAGGAATATTTAATCTGAAACATTCTTAATATTTATTACCTAACCATAGAGATAACTATCATTAAGTGAACATCCATTCCAAACCAAATCCAATAGAATCCAATAACAATTTATGTATTTTCTACTATATGTAAGGCACTGTACCAGACACTGAGAATACAAAGCTTGAAAATCACTCCCTGACCTGAAAAAGCTTAGATTCAGAGATGATTCAAGGTTGCTACAGGACAAATATAAACTGATCAGAATGCCAATGTTATAACATATGAATATGTATGCATATGCCTCTCTATATAGTCACCCTGAACTACTTAATGTAGTTTACTAGAAACTAACAGAAATAACACTTGGTTCCAAAGCTAGAGTACCTGATAAATACTTTATACTAACTAAATTTCTATTGATTGACTGATTGAGGGTGCAAGTGTCTCAATAACATGTCTCAATAAATTTCAAGGGATACTACTTAGTTCTAGCATATGGCAAATGATATTATTTATATCCTACATGATTTTATAAATTTTAATTATATTCATATAATATTAGAATTGGAAGATAAGTTTGAGGTCATCAAATCTAATCACCTTCCAAATAAAGAAGCCTATTCTATAACATCACAAATAGGTGATAATCTGGTTTATACTTGGACATTTCCAATGTTACAATCTACTATTTGAGGCAATCTACAATTAAACAAAAATATGCCTATTGGTATTTTACTACTCATGATCCTAGGTTTATTCACCTAAGCAACAAAAATAAAGTCTACTTGTCTAGTTCCTCATGACAGTCTGTAAATTGCTTAAAAAGATGTACTTTTCTCCCTACCTGTTTGCCCTTCCCCCAAGTCTTTTCTTTTATAGGACAGACTTCTTTAGTCATTCCCCAAATGACATGGTTTTTGGATCTGTCATCATCCTGGTTATCCTCTCCTGGATTCACTCTAGTTTGCAAATGTTATCTCTTAAATGTGGCACTCAGCATTGAATATAATACTTCAAATATATTCTGACCAATACATAATGAAATTGAACTGTTATTTTTCTTTGTTATGAACACTAGTTGTTTCTTAATACCAACTAAGTTCTCAGGTTTTGTTTTCTTTTCTTGCTTAATTAATCTATTTTCTACTTTTGACATACATTGCCTTTGCAATCAACTGAATTCCTCAAATATTTTAGGTGAATTTATGTCAATCACCATTGCACATCCTACATTTTTACACTGAAAAATTGAAATTTTAACAAATGCCTTTACATTCAACCCTTTCAAAATTCATGTTTTTTTAACCCATAAGTCTAGTGTATTCAGATCATTTAAAATCTCAGCTTTTAATCTAGTCTATATGGTAATTTTCCCAACTTTGTCTAATCTTGAATTAATAAACACATTCCATGCATAGTAGAAAGAGAGCTAGACTTGGGATGATGAAGACATGGACTCAAGTTCTACCTCAGATACTTAATACCTGTGTGACCGTGGGCACATCACTTCACAAAATGGGGACAATAGCATTTAAAATATTTGTCTCACAAAGTTTTTTTTGTAATGATCAAGTGAGAGAAATTATGGAAAACTCTTTACAAACCTTAAAGTGCTATATAGATGCAGTTACTAGTAACAATAATTTAAACAAGTTACCTCAGTAGCAAGGAAAAAGCCCTGTGGTACTTTATAGAAAAACAATTCTCTCAAATCTGACACTGATCCTTTAATTAGTACTTTTTGCTGACTACCAAATGAGACATCACAATCTCTCTGTACTTCCTTCACTTCTTTCAGTTATTATCTTGCCAGAATGAAAAATAACATGTCTGAGTTTGTTTATATTTTTATTGAAGTTGCAAAGTTACAAATAGTAATCTATGCATGAACAAAAGTGGTTTTGTACAAAGGTCGGATAATACTTGTGGCATTTGTTTTCTTCCTCAAACTTTTTTTGGTAATGCCTTGTGGTACTTAACAATTATTTTTTGGTTGTAGATAATGGTAAGAGAATACACACACACATACACACACATATATGTGTATGTCTACAACTTACATATATATAAATATGTGTGTATATATTTAATGTACATATACAATGATTCCTAGATTCTTGGGGTGTGTGTCATATAACTGATGGTCAGGCTAGCACATTATTTGGAGTTCAGAGCCATTAACTTATAAGTATAGCTCATCTGAAGATGATGATAATGATGGTGATAATAATTTTGTTACTAAGGGCATTAACATAATTCTAAAATGAAGCACAACTGCACCTTTCTATTCACTCACACAGCTTTACAAGATCAGCCTTTCATTTAGCCCTACTACTTTGGCATTTCACTCTTCAAAGGAGCTTAGTTGCTCATCTTCAAATCTGAATATTTTACTCTGTTACTCTTCTTTGAGATCTTTCTAAAAAACCTAAGCAATATTGGTTCCAGGACTGTTTCTGTGGTGACAGACTCTACTGTTAACATTTATTCAAAAAGAAGAGAATTTCTGTAGCTTTTTCTCAATTAATGTTTTTTTCATGGCAAAATAGGTTTCTAAAAGCCAAGGTGAGAGTATGTGTGGATATTTATCAAAAATTTTTTTTAACACACATTATTCTTCCTCTGGCCACATGTATATTGATTTTACTTGTTGAAAATTTCTTGAAACTGGTTATCTCTATATTGCCCAGGTTAAAAGTATAATGCTCACTCACAGGCTAGTCACAATAAATGTTAACTTAGAAGCTTTTACCTGCATTATTTTTCCTACTTGACCCAGTTTCCCTTTGCTTAAGCAACCTGGTATTCCTCCACTGGCGAAGGTTCAATGTATTTATTCTGGACTTAGAGCACACACCTAATTAGCTTTAACACTAATGTGATTCAAAAATCCCAAATTGAAGTAATCCACCAGTCTTAGCTTTCCAGCCCAATATCAGGGATTAGAATTATTCATCACTATGGATGGCTGCTATTTATTCTGTCTTATTCTTGAAAGTACCTCTTGAATCCAAATTCTAGAACCTTAAAAGACACTTTATTTATCACCTAATACAATATGGTTCTTTAATATATGAAAAAACTAGAATGCAGAGAATCTAAAGATCTTGTCTGAGGCAAATAGATACAGGCTCTTGGGAAAATCAGATGACTTCTTTACAAGTACAATGCTCCTTCCATTACACCTCTATTATGCTTATAGATTCAGCAATATTATCCCTTATAGAAATAATGGGTATTTTCCTATCAGGTTATGTTTGCTTTAATGAGCAATGGGGTAAGAGCTTACTAATTATATAAAGGAAGTCCACTGTACCCATTATAGATAGATAGAATTATGTCACATTGGCAATTTTTAAAGGAGATCTGCTTAAAGAAACTGCTTATTTTAACCAAATGTCTGGCCTACATTTTTTGGACACTTTGAATAGTACAAGGAAGTTTCACATATTGAGGCGATACTGCTGTACTGGCTACTTGGGAATCTGCAAACACAGATAGGCTGAATAGACTTTAGTTCTTTGAATATACAATGAGTATTCAACAAAGTGAGTACTCATGAAGGACTTTGGGACTAGTCCCAATCTGAGAAGAAGGAAATTCCCCTCTCATACTGTGGGAGGGAACAACTGTGATCACTATTTAAAAAGGTGTTTTGATTAAATGTGCTTTAAATATCAGTCGTGAAAAAAGGCACGGCCTTTTAAGACATAAATGCAAAAGATTCTTGGTGCTTGCCAATGTGGTTATTAAGTTATCATAATCATTTTATTTGAGATAGATTTTACTTTAAATACAGACTTTGAAATTTGTGTAGGGAGAAGGGGTGTCATAGGGTACGAAGAGAAGACAGGTTGAGGAAAATGACTCAAAAAGTAGCTCTTAACTCTTTGATGTCAATGAGGCAGGGGTTTTGTTTGTGGCCCTTTACAGACTAATATTCTAATCAGTGAGTTGAAAAGGGGGGTCACTGAAACCGCAGATAATTGTAGAGGTATGAGAGGTAGCTAACACAGTAGATTGGCATCCACAATGATCTTGATGGTCTAGCACATTTAGGCTGAATGTAATAAGATTAAATTCAAGGGGGGTAAACGTAAAGTCTTGCTCTTGGGTAAAAATAATCAGCTTCACAAGTATGGAGGGACAGCAATTACACTAAAATAATTATTCATGGGGTTTAATGGTGTAGGATGGTGTTCAATAAGAGTCAGCATTGTGAAATAGTAGCCTAAAAAGTAAAAATAACCCTGGGCTGCATTAAGAAGTGTGTATAGCTTGTAGGAAAAGTAAAGTAGTAACTCTATCATACTCTATAACCTTCAGAACTCATCTTGAGTATTTTCTTTAGTTCTGGATGCAAGAATTTAAGAAAAACTTTGATAAACTGGGAAATGTTCAGAAGAGGGCAACCAGGATGGTGAAGAGCACTGAGTCTATGACATGAGGAACAAGGAACTAACATATTTAGGCTACAGAAGTCTTAGAAGGGACATCATACCTGTCTTCAAGCATTTGAAAGACTGTTATGTGGAAGAGAGACACAATTTGTTCTGTTTGGGACTAGAAAACAAAACCATAATCAAGAAGAAGAAGTTTCTTTTTTAATTTTTTTAATTTATTTTTAGTTTTCAACATTCACTTCCACGAGATTTTGAGTTCCAAATTTTCTCCCCATCTCATCCCTCCCCCCATCCCAAGATGGCATGCATTCTGTATACCCCTTCCTCTAATCTGCCCTCCCTTCTATCTTAGCCCCCTTCTCTTATCCCCTTCCCCTTCTATTTTCCTGTAGGGAAGGATAAATTTCTATGCCCCATTTCCTTTATTTCTTATTTCCCAGTTGCATGTGAAAACAGTTTTTCCAAAACTTTGGGTTCCAAATTTTCTACCTTCCTCCCTCCCCACTCACCTTCAGAGGAAGAAGTTTCAAAGAGAAAATATTAGGCTTTTTTGTAGGTAATAAAACTTCCTAACAAATAGAGCTTTCCAAAAGTACAACGGGTTTTGTGAAGCAGTAGATTCTACCACGTTGGAGGTCTTCAAGAAGAGGGATCTCTTGTTAGAAATATTATAGTTAGGATTCTTTTAATTTATGAACTGGATTATAAGAACTCTCATATATCTTCCTGCTCCCAAGATCTGTGGCTGAACAATTCTTCCCAGATCGTAAAAGGAAAATCATTAGGAACACTGAGGACAGACAAATACATACATACATACATACATACATACATATATATATGTATGTATATGTATGTATATATATATACATATATACACATATGTGTATATATACATGGTTTTGATTCAACAAATATTTATAAATTATGTATTACATATAATCTTTCTCCCTTTTAACTGGAGTAAAGAAATGTGGAAAGAGAGAGAGAGACAGACAGACAGACAGAGAGACAGAGAGAGACAGAGACAGAGACAAACATAGAGACAGAGGCAGAGAGACAGAGAAGTGAATGAGGATACATTGGGTAGATCCTCAAGAAATGAAAGGCAAGGACAAAAGATTAGAGTATAGTCTTTCATTCATCTAACTTCAATTCTTCTCCATATGTTTATATCATTTTCAGCTATACTAAAATGCATATAAAATGTGTAGATCTTGACCTACAAAAGCTTTCATGATACTTGGTAAAATTTAATTTTCTATAATTACAGATGTAATGTTGATATTAACAGAATGCAGAAAAGATTGACAAAAATCATATTATTTTTTTTTAATTAAGACAAAAAAAAGTCAGTTCTCTGTAGGAAATCACTTCTAGGAAAAAGGGCCATTTGTATCATAAGGGGATTTCTTTCAGTGGCAAAAAGTCATTCTGCAGTAGAAAAGTAAAAAATAGAGATGTACCCTTATATGCACCAACTGCTGATAATGATAGAAGAGGGGCTGTACACAAGCATGAAGTAGACAGATTAAAAACTGGGCTGAAAACTATGTGCTTCATCAAAAGCAAAAACTGCTCCAGGATCTGTTTACCATTCTGAGTAACTCCATTTTCAAATAAAAAAGAAAGAAAGAAAATTCATTATATCACAATGTCGTTTTTCATTAACATAACACTAAATCAAAGAAGCTATAATTAAAAACAAATAAAACTTGTCTTCTCTCTACCATCTTTCATCTGGAGATCTAAAAGTACTTCATGAGCATTAATTAAACCTCAAAATATTCCATCTGATATGCTAAATTAGTGTTTTGTGATGTGTGTGTAATAGCCAAACCATTGAGAGAACATATTTAACTAGGAATTAGAGAAAAAGGCTGGTGGTTAGCTTCCTGGTTTTTCATCAACTGTTCCTAGCATGTTATGTAACCACAGGAAAATCTATGAAATCCTATTGGGATGTCAGTTGAAAGTTTTTCTATGTATGAATTGGAAGTAGACAGCAGAAGGTTATTTGATCTTTTTGATCATAAACTGTTTTAAAATCATGAATGAGAGAAAGCATGGAAATAAAACTGGGGGGGGCAGTTCTCATAGGAACTAAAGAAATAACATTTCCATGATTTGTGTTCAAATCCTGGCTCTAATGCTTATTACATACACATCTTTGTACAATTCGCTTAACATTCTTTAGTCTACAGCTCCTCATTTATATAACCACAGAGCTAGATTATAAAGATCACTCATGTTTACTAATTCCAAGTCCAGCATGATGTTGACTCTTCCACTTAGACTATAATGGCAAGGCATTTTGTAACATGATTTGTAGATGGTTTTCATTCTTTTTCTGAAATATATGGGTAGAATCAGTGCTCTGTAAATATTAGGATAATTAGTAGTCCAGAAAATTCCACACAGTTTTTTTTTTTCTGTTCATCAGAGAGTGGAATTGACTTTGGGTTAAAGACAGAAAGAGGGGCCTTTTGTCTATCAATACACTCAAATGAGCATTTTTTGGGGGTTATATAAATCAAGATGGTTATCATGGATTAGGGAGTGACTAAAAATTGTGTTACATAGATGTAATGGAATATTATTGCATCACAAGCAATGATAATTACAGGGGAGCCAAGATGGTAGAATAGAAGCAGCAACCCACTTGAATTTTCTCAATATTACCTTCCAAACAACTTTAAAGTAATGCCTCAAATAAAATTTTGAAGCTACAGAGGTAAACTAGATCATTCTGAGAATTTTTTCCAGTCTAAAACAACTTAGGAGGTCAGCAAAATGGAACTGTTACACCAATGTGAGGGCTGGCCCAGGATGTATATGGTGGCAGGACCCGTGGCAGGCCTTGGAGGAGGCTACAACAGTAGCAGGAGCAGCCTTGGGAAGCCTCAGACCAGAGATGGTAAAGGGGATTGATAAATGCTCAGAAATAGATTGCAGGGGACCTTTTGCTGGCTCTGGGTGCAGTTGGCACTCATTGTCAACTCTATTGCCAATACACAGTTCAGGATCGCAGTTCCAAGAAAGAAAGTAGCACTTGTGGTCAATCACAGGGGAGTAGGGTGCTCTGGGTACAGTTCCAAGGCACAGAAGGGGTCTAGCACTTGAAGATGCCAGAGAACAGGGGCCCTCCCTGAGTAAAAACCAGGGCACAGAGCCTGAAATCATTTATCAATTGCACCTTTTTCCAGAACATCTTGGAAGCACTGAAAACTTGTAGGCTATAGAACTAACTCTGAAAACAACTGCATGAAAAAATCCTGAACCTTGGGAGAATGCCTCCACATCTCTGGGTGAGCAGACACCATAAAGTTCAAAGTCAAGAAATAAGCTGTGAGAAAGAAAGAAAGGAAGGAAGGAAGGAAGGAAGGAAGGAAGGAAGGAAGGAAGGAAGGAAAGAAGGAAGGAAGGGAAAATAACTTGATAATTTAAAAAAAAATTACTATGGTGGCACAAAACACAAACTCAGAAGAATACCACAACATGAAAAAAGCTACAACCAAAGTCTCAAAGAAAAGATATTAATTGGATACAAGCCAACAAGAAATTCTGAAAGATACAAAGAAATAAGATATGAGTAGTAGTGGAAATGGAGGTGATAAGAGTTATGCAAGAAAATTATGAAAACAAAATTAGCATCTTAGTAAAAGAGGCACAAGGAACACCTTAAAAAAACAGAATTGGCCTAATGGCAAAAAAAGGCACAAAAAAACACTGATAAAAAGAACTCCATTAAAAAAGAGAAACTCCAAAAGATAGCTTAAATTAAAGAAGAGGTACAAAAGCTCACTGAAGACAATAAGTCCTTAAAAATTAGAATTGGAAGGCAGCTACGTGGTGCAGTGGATAGAGCACCAGCCCTGAAGTCAGGAGGACCTGAGTTCAAATACGGCCTCAGACCAAACACTTGACACTTACTAGCTGTGTGACCTTGGGCAAGTAACTTAACCCCAATTGCCTCAACCAAAAAGCAAAATAAAAAAATAGAATTGGGCAAGTGGAAGCTAATGATTGTATGAGACATGAAGAAACAATGAAACAAAATCAAAAGGATGGAAAATAGAAGAAATTGTAAAATTCTCATTGGAAAAACAACTGAGATGGAAAAATAGTTCAAGGGAGATTATTTAAGAATTATTGAATGACCTGAAAGCCATGATAAAAAAATAGCCTAAATATCATGTTTCAAGAAATAAAGGAAAACTGCCCCAATACCTTAAAACCAGAAAGTAAAATAGAAATTGAAAGAGTCCATTGATCACCTCCTAAAAGAGATCCCAAAATGTAAACAACTAATAATATTAGAGTCAAAATTCAGAGCTCCCAGGTTAAGGAAAAATATTGCAAGTATCATGACACCACAGTCAGGATCACACAAGATTTAGCAGTTATCAAGTTAAAGAAGTGGAGGGTTTGGCATATCATATTCTGGAAGGCCAAGGAGCTAAGATTACAACCAAGAGTAACCTACCCAGCAAAACTAAATATAATTCTGTATGGTGAAAATGGATAATTACTGAAATAAAGGTCTTTCAAGAATTCCTGATGAAAAGACCAGAGTTGAATAAAAAATTTAACATTCAAACATAAGATTCAACAGAAGCATAAAAAGGTAAACATGATAGAGAAATTACAAGGAATTCAATAAAGTTATACTGCTTACATTCCTATATGGGAAGATGAAACATGTAATTCCTAAGTATTTTATCATTATTAGGACAGTTAGAAGCAGTCTTTGCATACAAAGGACATGAGTATAGATCAGTTGTGTTGGAGTAATCTCAAAAAAAGTGAAGGGGTGAGGAATGGATGCACTGGGAGAAGGGGGGAAGGGAGAAGGGGGGAAGGGAGAAGTAGAAAGGGGAAAATTACTTCTCATAAAAAAAGGTGCACAAAAAAAGAGTTTTTATAGTGGAGGGGAAAATGGGGGGGTGGCATTAATGTGTTAAATTCACTCTCATCAGAATTATTTAAAAGAGGGAAGTATATATATATATATATATATACATATATACACATATATGTAGGTATATATGCATATATACATAAATATACACACACACACACATATATATATATGAATGTATGTACATGCATACACTTACTTGAGTATAGAAATCTCTTATTCAACAGGGAAACAGGAGGGGAAAGTGATAAGAAAAAGGGCTTGATGATAAAAGAGAGTGTAGATTAAGGGAGGCAGTGGTCAGCAGCAAAATAAACTTTTGAGGAGAGGGAGGATAAAAAGAGAGAAAAGAAGGGGCAGCTAGGTGGCACAGTGGATAGAGCTCCAGCCTTGGAGTCAGGAGGACCTGAGTTCAAATCTGGTCTCAGACACTTGACACTTACTAGCTTTGTGACCCTGGGCAAGTCACTTAACCCTGATTGCCTCACCAAAAACAAAGACAGAGAGAGAGAGAGAGAGAGAGAGAGAGAGAGAGAGAGAGAGAGAGAGAGAGAGAGAGAGAGAAGATGAATAGAAGAAAATAGGATGGAGGGAAATACACAGTAATCATAACTATGAATGTAATGAACTCACACATAAAATGGAAGTGTGTAACAGAATGGATTAGCAACCAGAATCCAACAATCTGTCCTTTATAAGACACATCTCTGAAACAGACACAGAGAGAGTTAAAATAAGGTTGTGGAGTAGAACCTATTGAGCTTCAGCTGAAGTAAAAACGGCAGGGGTAGCAATCATGATTTCAGACAAAGTGAAAGCAAAAAAAATGGCATAAATAAAGAGATAATTAGGGAAATTGCATTTTACAGAAATGTACCATAGACAATGAAGTAATATTAAAAAAAATTACACAGGTTTCTTTGATAAGGGTCTATTTTCTCAAATACATAGGAAATTGAGTCAAATTTATAAAAAAAAAAAAGATGAACCATTTCTTAATTTATAAATTGCCAAGGGATATGAATAACTTTCAGAAGAACAAATCAAAGTGATCTATAGTCATATGAAAAAAATTGCTCTAAATCACTATTGATTAGAGAAAGGTGAATTAAAATCATTCTGAGGAACCATTTCACACCTATCAGAAATGACAAATACTGAAAGATCTGAGGGAAAATAGGTACACTAATGAACTGTCATTGAAATTGTGAACATGTCCAACCATTTTAGACAACAATTTGGAATTATGGCCAAAGTTCTATAAAACTGTGCCTATCCTTTGACCCAGAAATACTAGTATAAAATGTGTACCCCGAAGAATCAAAGTTAAAGAACAAGTACATGTATGTACAAAAATATTCACAATAACTCTTTTTTAGTGGCAAAGAAATGGAAATTGAGGGTATGTCCATCAATTGGGGAATTGGTGAACAAGTTGTGGTGTATGATTGTGATTGAGTACTATTTTATTATAAGAAATGACAAGGACTTGGTTTATGAAAAAAATAAACAAAACAAAACAAAACATGAGAAGACCTATATGAATTGCTGTAAAGGGAAAGGAACAGAACCAGATCATTGTACACAGTAACAGAAATATTGTAAGGATGATCAACTGTGAAAGTCTAAGTTACTTTGATCAATACGATGTTTGAAGATAATTCTAAAGAACTCATGATGAATAATTCTATTCACTTTCACAGAGAGTACTGATGATCTCTGAAACCAAACTGAAGTATGGTTTTCCAACTTTATTCTCATTGGTTGTTTGTTTTGGTGATATGACTAATATGAAAACATGTTTGGTATGACTCCATATGTATAATTGCTATCATATAGCTTGCCTTCTCAATAAGTGGGAGAGGGTCGGAGAGAGAGAGAGAATTTGAAATTCAAACTTTAAAAAGAATGTTACAAAAAAATTAAAAAGAAAATGGGAAGTAAGTAGAATGTAGAAAGCAATATAGTGACTACAACAATGTAAGCATAATAAAAAAGGAAACTGAAAACTTTAAAGAAGAGGAGAAAATGTACCTCCATTCTTTATTTTCACAGATGAGGACTATGGATATGGAATATGTAATTTCAAATTTAAATGTTGTGCAGACTGGTTTTTCTAAATATACAAAGGATAGTTTGCTAGGTAGAGGAGGAATAAGAAAGAAGGGATGCATTCAGATGAGGTGATGTAAAAACAAAACACATGAATAAAAATGTAAAAATATAAACAAAAGTTAACATTATTTGATGAAGGAATAATAGACATTTTCCCAAGAAAATCAGATTAAAGTAATAGTGTCCAAAACTGTCATTATTATTTGACAGCATGTTACATGTGCTAGCTTTAGTAATAAGACAAAAATTGTAAGAACAAAACAAAGAAAAATTCCAAAATAACTACAAGCTTAATAAAATATATAGGTTTTAACTCTCCAAAGACACATTCAAGATATAGAAATATGAGGACAAAATGTTCCTTAGAGAAGATATGGAAACAATTACAAAGACAGTAATTGTCCATTTGTCAATAAAACAAGCAAGATCATATCATCTTGATTGATTTGCAGTTTTCATGGAATACTAATCAACCTATCTAGAATGTACATTACAGAAGTACAAAATATGAATCATTTGGTAGAACAAAATATCAAAAGTCTAAAGGGAGATAATCAAAATATGTGGAAATAAAGAATGTTTTAACCTACTCCACTTCAAACTATACTAAAATTAGCAATCACCATATTAAAACACAAAAAGGTTGATAATGCTTGTGGGCTTATTTTATATTCTGTTATTTTGTTCAAATTCTTATTTCAATTAATTTTTTTCATTTTTTTGTCATTTAAGCAAACTATCATAAGCAAATGCAGATCATTTTGCCTTGTCTTTGCTCATGCCTATTTCTTTAACGTCTTTATTTTGTCTTATTGCATTTAATCTGTTATTAGCAAAAATGATGGTGCTATATTATATACATAGCTATAGATATGTTTCTGAGAAGTTGAGTAAGCCTTTCATCTTGTGAAAGTTTTCTAGAGAGCAGCGTCTTTCACAAAAACTTCCATCCAAGTACATTCAGGCATAGAACACTGCATTCATTTGTTTTGTGCCAGAAAGTCACTTAGCATATTAGAAAGTCTTATATCTTAACTATAAATGAAATAAGGGAAGCTCCTTTCTAAGTCATACTCTGGGCCCAAGGAAATAGCACCAGAACAAAAAAGAAAGAATATTTAAGAACTCATTTTTACACTCAGACACATGTGGCTACATGCCAGAGACAAAGATTACATCCTTAAGGGTACACTTTCAAAGTGCTGTGTGAGGCTTTACCTGTACATTTTCAATTAAGAATGAAATTCCCATTGATGGTTTGAAAGTATAAAGGTTGCTAGTCTAAAATAAGAACACTTTCACATTCTTATTTTCCCTCAGGGGTTAAAATTTCCAATATTATACATCCTTGACTCAGAGAAAGTACGAATTATTTGGTATATTTGGGATATAAGACACTAGCATGATACTTTTAAAGTAGGCTGCAAAAGGACTATTATCTACCTGATTGGCCTCTGTTCCTATCTAGCTTGACCCAGCTCTGTGATAGCTTCTAGCTATAATGTGCCTTCTGGGGCACATTATAATGTATTATAATTATAATGTGGATGTCTAGAAAACAAAGCTTTCATTGCTGACCAAATACATTCCTACAAGGATACGAGGGACACATCTTCTGAAGCAAAGCACTAACATATTATTGCTAATATCTTTTCTATGTTATAGGTATGTAAACCCCTTTTTGTTAACTATTCAATGACCTATGAGAACCTCATTTCATTCCAACATCAAACCTGAAATAGAAGGTCAGCATCTGGTCCATCACAAGGTGATACCCTTCAAAACTTATCAGGGCAAACAATGGTAAATTGGGATAGCTCTAGACAAGGTCCTTTTTTAAGTTCTACTTCACGGCAGAATGAAGTCACACTTACTTCATTTACTACCTATAAAAGTAACAAAAGTAACAATAGCTACAGCTCATATACTTTTAGCACTTTAAGGATGACAAAGCACTTGAAACTGATCCCTTGAGAAGTGATCCCAGAAATTAACTGTGCTTCCAAACTTAAGGATACTCTAGTATAATTGGAAACGAAACTGATTTTGTACTTAGACAAGGACTTGAATTCCAGTTCTTCTAGTAGAGGACACATGGCATTACAGAAAGAGACACAAATTTGGAAACAGGTAACCTGGACTTGAATCCTTATTTTGCCACATATTACTCATGTGACTCAGGACAAGTAATTTAATCTCCAAAAGCCTTTATGACTTCATCTGTCAAACAAGGAGGTTGGACTAGATGATATCAAAAGTCTCTTCCAGATTAAAAAAAATTATGATCCTACAATTGTATATCTTACTCATTTTTGAAGTTGGGTAATCCATTTAACTCATATAAACCTGTTTTCACATATCTAAAATATTTATAACTATATTTATATCTAGGTTGAATCAGATAATTTATTCCAGTTTTAAAATTTGAAAGTCTAGGATTAGGTCACTTAGAACAGTACTTAGCCAAAATCTGGAAGCAGACAAAATTTATTTTTACCACTGTCTTTTCATCTTCTGGTGCTTCTACCTTCTTTTCTTTTTTCTTTTTCCTCTCTTATCCAGTAACTTCACAATGAATATTAGCTACCCCAGACCTTTCATTTGGGCCTCTCTTTCTAGTGCATCAGATTTACCTGCCTTGATTTTCATGTTCTTATACTTTGGCTTTGTGATGGATGGGCAATTTTGGAAATTAATTTCTGCTAAAGTATTAATGCTTGATGTCAATGTATTTATGCTAACAGATTATATTTGCTTTTTAAAAAGGTTCTTCAAAACCTTTACCCAAAGAACGGATAAATGGTGGGACTTTCAAGATAATATCACAAGTGGGGAGATATTCGGGGTCAGGAAATCTTTTCATAACTGTCAGAGATTATTTTGGTAACAGTCACCTACATTTTCTATGGATTAGTTTTGTCTTCCAATTAGAGGTCAATTAATCTGTCAATTATAAGAATATATTACATACTTGCCATATGCCAGGGAATGCATGGAATATTGGAGATTAAAAGAAAAAGGAAAATTTCTTCCTGATCTCAAGAAACTTGCATTGTAAAGGGGGAAATAATATGTAAATCAAAAGGTACATACAAGGCAGATACAGAAGAGATAGAAGGTAACTTGTGATCAGAGAGATGGGTGACCAGGAAAGACTTTCCAAAGAAGGTGGTGTTTAAGCTGAATTCTGAAGGCAGGTAGGGATTCTAGTAGTCATAAAATAAGACTGAAAACAAGAACAGACTACTTCTCCAGAAATTGCAAGTGAAGGTATCCATTTATCTCATCTGTCTTTCTGGTATGTTCATCAGTCAGTTTCATTACCCTAAATTCAAAGAGTAAATGTGGTCATTTTTCTGGGCCATGTGGTCAGCTGCCATTTACTGATAAGACTCATAAAGTCAGTCAGTTAAAGTAAACCATTTTACTGCTCATTACTTATCATTTTCCAAGATGAGGATAAATTTTTCTGGTATAACAAGACAGTGATAAATTATTTTCTTCTATTACTTAACCAGTTTGAAAAATAATATGGAAAAGGTAGGGGGAAATTTGCCAAAGGAATAATTTCCACATCCCTTTCCCTGTGCTTCTGTCTACCCTTCTCCAGAGCTATCACTTCAGAAAGTCTATTTCCATACAATGGACTCTGCCATTATTAATAACAACAAGCTTCACCAAAAGGAGACCCAGACCCAAGAAGACTGCTGTGAAAACAAAGTAGTTTCAAGTAAAATTCTGTTTTAAGAAATGATTGAAGTAGAAAACCTTCAAGTTCTGTGAAGTGAGCAGATAGGATATTTGAAGAAGAACTGACAGTTTGCCGAAGATTGAAATGTAGAAGAAAGAGTAGAAATAGTGTTAGAGAAGAAAAACAAGTAGTAGAAAGGGAAAAATAAACTTAAATATGAAAATTTATTTTTATTAGAATGGAATAAAGAGGGCATGAAATGCTTTAAATAGAAAGTGTTTTGTTCTGTTTTGTTTTTATCTCAGATTAAGCCATCTAGTCATTTCAAAATAGTACTGGTCTTTGGCAACATGTTGAAATAGCACTGATATTTAAACAGTGACCTACGGTCTACAAAATATTTTGCATATATTTTTTCTCATTTGATACTCATAGCATCCTAATCAAAAAGGCAAGGCAAGTATTATTATTAATATTTCTAGTTTAAAAAGAAACCTAAAGCCCAGTGAAGTGATATGTATAACCCATAGCTATAGAAGAAGAACACGAACCCAGTTTCTCAAAAGTTGTTTGTATTTAGCAGCCCCCTTGGTTTCTTTGTCTCTTGCCAAGGGCCCCTCCTTATAATACCATGTTCTGAGGACCTTAGGTCTAGAGCTAGAAAGGGCCTCAGAGGAAATGTAGTCCAACTCTCTTTACAGATGAGGAAACATGTCTAGGGAATAAATTATCCAAAGTCACATAATTACTAAGTGTCAGAAATAACACTTGTGCATAGGTCCTCAGAATTCAAAGTCCTCGTTTTTTCTCCCACCCTATACCTGCTTGCAGGGAGAACAAAGTCCATGAACAGTACCTTTCCCAGCAACCACTTTCTTACCAATATGTTCTTTTTGTACTCATATCCTCAGTGTCCTATCTTCATTTAGGTAACAGCTAAATTATCTGGTAAATTAGTCTAGGTTATGTTGAAGTGTTTCACATTTTCAGTAACAGAACTTTGAAAACACAATGTCCAATTGAAAGTAGACAATTAAAAAGATGGGATTTGTAGGCATTGTAATAAATCATAGAATTATGGATTGAGCTAGAGTTTAATTATATTTAAAAACATATTTATTAACTATGTATTGCCCACAAGGAAGTGGAGATGCACCCAATCAACAAGTCTAAATTAAATATTTACTGTTTGTTAGGCAGTATTGGGTGAAAGGGATATAAAAACAAGTGAAACAATGTCTACTTTCAAAGAATTTACAACCTACTATAACTGGAGGAGAGCTAAAAATACAGACTAAAACAAAAATTTCTGCATATAAGGATCTTCAATTCTTCTAAATAGGGTTTGAGATATCTTGCAACTCCTAACCTGATTATGCATAGTACATGACACATAGCAGAGCTTAATAAACACTTATTGATTAATGCTTATGAATTCCACCTACAAAAGGCAGAAATATTTTATGAGTTGCCAAGGAATCTCTTGCAAAGTGATGAGAGAACTAGAATTAGTGCCCCCTAAGGAATTTCTCTACAAATCCTGAGTAAATAAGACCACTGTGACAATATTGTCTACCTAGTGTACTATTTTAAAATAGTTTTAAAAAGTCAGACACTTGGTACTTTTTCATCCCAAGTGTATCAGGGAAGATGTTTCAATAGCTTATATGTATCTTGCATTGTAAGAGTAAATAAACCATGGCAGAGGGAGAAGTGCCCTCAGAGGTAGCAAGACCTGAGTTCAAGTGCCATTATCAGATACATACTGGCTATGTGACCCTGGGCAAGTAAGTCTCTCAGTGCTTCCAGGTAGCTCTGTAATTCTACAAATTGTAGTGAAGGTGCCTGCCTGCACTGGAAGACAAAGATTCCCGACTCACAGGTCAGAAATGAAATCACAGATCCATACCTTGCCCCCAAGTAACATTCTATGATTTTATAACACTATTACTTGATTTGATTTTCACAAGTTTCCTTTGAGGTACGAAAGGCCAGTATTATATCCATTATACAAATAAAGAAGCTGAGGATTGTAGAATTTTTGCAGGTCCCGTAGCTAAAAATTAGCACAATAAGAACTAGAATGTCTTCTAGCTCTGAGCCAAATTATTAAATATATGTACATACATAGATACATATAAATGCATATATGTTTGTTTATATAGACATAATATACCATTTTATTTAAGTGTTAAGCAAAAAACAAAAAAAATCTTACTTTCCAAAGGTTATTTTCATATTCTTTATCTATTTAATTTTAAAAAAACGTTTTTACTGTCTTCCTTGTAATAACTTGCAAACTTTGGAAATTGGTAAATATTTTCATAAGCTACTTGGTATCTGTGATTTAGCTTCCAATTTCATTCTATATTTTTAAATACTAAAACCTATTAATCAATGCATTCTTTGTCTACTTCAAGAGTATTATACTTTCTCGATCAATAAACGAAGTAATGAAAGTTAAAATTTATAATAATGATAGCTAGTATTCATATAGCACTTCAAAGTTTGTAAAAAATGTATTACAAATATTAACTTAATATTTTATCCTCAAAACATCCTGGGAGATAGGTGCTATTATTATCCCCATTTTACAGATAGGGAAACCTAGACATACAGTAGTTAAGTGATTTGCTACTAAGTGTAGCTACTAAGTGTCCAAGGTCACATTTGAATTTGGGTCTTCCTGACTTCATGTCCAGTGCTCTCATAAATGCTCCACTTAGCCACATCATTTATATAAATATATAAATATATATATATACACATACATATATACATATGTACATACATACATATATACATATATACACACATATATATGCATATACATACACACATATATACACAATATTATAGTCTACCACAGCATGTCAAGTAGAACAATATATATATATATGTGTGTGTGTGTGTGTGTGTGTGTGTATATACATACAGTTGAACACAAAGTATGATGGTAATTTATTTATCATATGACTATCAAGAAAGAGGATAATTTGAATCTAAAAGAGTTCCCTCATACCACATTTCACATATAGGTTCCTATTACAAGTAACAATGGAGCAAGCTCCAGCTAAGAAGTTATTAGTACAGCTAACTTTGTCACTTTTAAACAAATCATCTATCACTATAAGGTTTCATTTCTCAACTAAAGAGGTAGAACAATATGATGTTTAATACATTCTTATTTTGAAATTGTGACTCTAAGACACTCATTATTAAATATTGTGTTTCTTTAAGACACATCTACCACTCTTCATGAGAAAGAATTTTGCTATTTTCAGATGTGTCTCTAGGGGATTATGTAATATGTGAGAGGGAAAATGCATGCGGTGGTGAAAAGTACTTGATTTATCTTCTTTACACAGATAGACGTATGGGATTCAAAAGAGACTTTATTTTTTTGTCGCCAAAGTTTCTGAACTAAGCCAAACTACAGGAACCCATCAGGCTTGCACTCTGACCAGAAAGGAGATATGTGCCTTTCACCAATGACACAGAGACAAGCAATCAGACAGTAGATTACAAGACTGTCATCACTCACTGGTTTTCCTTGTCTTCATCTATTGTGAGTGCTTGCCAGGTGCCACTGAAATTAGCACTGTTATGTCAGAAAGTTTTTGAAAAGATTCAAAGCTTTCAGTCTTCTAGAGCTTAAAGAGTAAATTACACAGTCCCACTCTTCTGAGGGGATGAGATTGGTGTGGTAACAATGAAAAACAGGTAATTGCTTTAAAAATAATAATTTAATACCTGGGTTTTGCAATAGTTGTGAGACTCATTGAACTGTTTCAAATGGTGATTAATTCCTAGGTAATGTGTTAGGTACTTCTTCACCAGACTCAAAGTCATGTAGATAAACAAAAGACTAAGAAACAAGAAAATTCTGATTCCAAGATTGATTATATTTAGAAACAGTATTTTTGAAATTATATTCTAATGTTTAAGTTTCATCCCCCCAAAATTATGGTATACAAACATGCACACAAAAGAATGAAAACTTGGTTGCTCTAAAGATACTATTTGAAACAAACAAAGGCATGTAGAATGTAAGACCCATGATGCCAAGGATTGTTGTGTTTGTGTTTTTGTATCTTCAGTTTCTTGCACAGTTAGTGTTTAATTCACATTTGTTAAAGGTAAAGATGAAGATTTTATAATTGAAAGTATAATGTCATCATACTCCAGAAATAAGAAATTAATATATCAAAAGTATGTTGTTTTCTGATTTTGTTGAAATTTGTTGTGGGTCTTAAAATGGACCCTCCAAAAACCTCTAATAGTGAGGTTAGTTTCTCTTGGCTAGTGAGAATATGGCTTAACTAGGTCAGCTCAGTGGATAGAGCTGTGGGCCTAGAGGAAGAAAGACCTTAGTTCAAATATGGCTTTAGGTGTTTACTTGCTGTGTGACCCTATGCAAGTCATTTAACCTCTGTCTGTTTCAGTTTCCTGAACTATAAATTAGAGGACCTAAGAGAACCTATATTTGCAAATGGATTAGCACAGTATCTGGCACCTAGTAGGTGTTTAATAAATTCTAGTTTCCCTTCTCTGGGCTCTTACTCTGTTCCTGGACCTATTTCCCTTCAATCTGTACCCACCCTGGCAGCGAGTATCTACAATAACTCACAGTTTTAAGGCTATGAGAAATTAGCAACTTTCACATGACAGTGTCAATATGCTGGATTGCTTTGCTAATATTATTTTATGATGCCATACTCTTCTTCAAGTTCTTCTGTTTGATTTTGAGGTTCTATGCTACCTCCTCAAACAAAGGGTAAATCTTCTCTGCTTCCAGTTCAGAGAATATATTGTTGTCTCTGAAAACTTTCGTTTTACCCTCTTACTCTGTCTGCTTCAGAAATATATTCTCTCCTTTAGAAATGTCATTTCAGCCTATGAGTAACCCAAACCGAATTTCTGCCAGGGGAATCACAATCAAACAAACTACACTTGTGCTGTAATCATAAAAAAGCTCTAGGTTTAAGAATCCCCCAATTATTAATTCCTCAGTTTTCCAATATTTCATATACAAATGAGCAATAGAAATACAAAATATTGAGGTAGGCTTTTGCCCAACATAAATGCATTTTCTCTGTAGCAGTTTTCTCAGGGTTGTCTCATATTTATTTATTGTGTCTCCCCTTTTCAACAAGTCCAGAAGTGGCAAAAGCACATAATACAACCATTTAATAATGAATATTGCATGATTTCTCATTCAGTAAAACTCTCATTCATGTTATCTCACAATTTTGCTACAGGTGGAGAAGTCTTTCTCCTCATTCTCTTGACTTTGTAATGATACTAACGAAATGAGCAGAATGTATATTTCTTTATTCTCATTCCTATTACATATTTGATTATATTGTTTTTTCCTTGTCATACATCTGTCTGATACCATATTTTTACTGCAGAAGGTCTCATTTGTAATATTTTATACATTTCTATTGCTATTTACATGATTCTCAATTATCATTTTACTTTTTTGGAAACTGCAGTATTTCCATTAATTTATTTATTTGTAGTTTTCAACATTCACTTCCACTAGATTTTGAGTTCCAAATTTTCTCCCCATCTCATCCCTCCCCCAACTCCAAGACAGCGTGTATTCTGAATACCCTTTCCTCTAATCTGCCCTCCCTTCTATCTCCCCCACCCTTCTCTTATCCCCTTCCTCTTCTATTTTCCTGTAGATTAGGATAGATTTCTATACCCCATTGCCTGTATATGTTAGGAAATTGCAATATTACTTGACTCATACCACACAATATCAACAAAAAATTACCAATAAAAATAGAATTTTTTTTTCAGAAAAAACTTAATTAAGGTCATTGAAATAACTTTGTGATTTCCCAAAATCATTCTAGGCCATTCTCTTCCTCCTCTTTAATTCTGGGACATACTTAAACTGTCTGAGACAATTGCACAGCCTGCTGCTCTTTTTCTACACATGTGGACCAGTCTAGACATAGATACTGCCCCCTGTGGGGTGCTGGACCCAAAAGGGTGGTAGTAGTTTGAAATGAAGCAAATTTTAAAAAAAGTTAAAAGGCTAAAGAAAGTAAATTTCCAGGGGCACTGGGTATTTTTTTTAAAAGATGGCAGTAGGTCAAATAATTTGGGGAACCTCTGGAGGACCTACAGCATCCATGATCTCAATTTATAATTTTTTGTAATTATTAATCCCATCAATGCCTATAGACCTTGGTGACTGAATGGTCACCTACTTATGTAGTCCATTACATCTATCTTATTCTAGACCTCAGTTTTTATTTCGCATTTACATTATGTTATATCAGGTTATCTTACTGTTTCTCTGTACCATGTGAGTACACATCTACCCCCATCTTTCAACATTATCTACTTCTCGGTCATCATAGTCAAAGCAATATAACCATTGCTTATGAAAAGGATAAACTGATTGCCCTACGTCAATTCCAAATCCATATGACACACAGACTAAAATTCTCTTCCATGGCCACACTCCCTTGTATGTGCTGCTTTTTTCTCTACAGGAGCATTATGAGTTTCTTGATGATAATGATTATTTCACTTTTTGCAGTTGCATCACAAGAGCACAGCACAGCATTTGATACATTAAATACTTAATGCTTTTTCATTCATCCATTCATTTTATCCATCCTTCATCTACCTAACATTTAAAAATAGGTCCAGTTTTTATCCAGTTTTTATCCCTATGTTAGTTGAGTCAAATATTTCTTTTGAATAATTATCTAAATCATTTAGGGCTCTATGCAATGCTCCAAGATTTTAGGTAATCATCCTGAACTGTATGAAATTGGAAAATTGAAATATTTGGAGGATTTCAACATCTAAAAAGATGTAAAGATGATTTATAAATGACCATTCATAAAATATTTATATTCAAGTAGTGGCTCAAGTAAGTTCTCTACTGGTCAGCTTTTCCAGTAAAGTTTTCACTGAATTGACTAATTAATTCAAAACTATTAAAAAAATAGGAAGAAAGAACTAAGGTTCTGGTTATCTTTTCTTCTATTTCTATCTTCAGTCTTTCAATGGTATAAAAACAATGCATGTGACAATTTGTAGATAAAACACAGATTATTCAGAATTCTTATTCTGTTTGTTCTTCTATTACAACAACAATTTATATTTTGCTGTTGAAGTACATCTCTTACAAAAGGTAGACAGAGGGTGGGAAAGAAATTTAGATCAACTAATTGGGCTTAATATGAGCAATTTAGGAATGCATTTCAATAATGAGCAAAATGTTCAAACAAACAATAAGCCTCACAAATTTAGCACATTTTGTGACTTGGAAGCATGGTAGAGGAGAGAAGGAGAATGGTATAGTAAGAACACAAACAGTGAATTAGAAAAGAAGAGAACTGGGTTCATGTCCCAGATCTGCCACAAGATATGACTTTAGAGAAGTAACTTAACCTCTTAGGTTAAGTTTAGGACCTCAGTTTTCTTATCTATATAACAAGGAGGTTGGACTATAAAGACTTTACAGATTTTATATTTTATGAATTCTATATGAATGCTTTGCAAAGTACATACTTGCATTTTATAAAAGGTTAGCTATAAGGAATTACTTTATCACCTACAAAGTGCTATATAAATGTGGACTATTATTACTGCCTTATACTATAGGATTATTCATATGAAATAATTTCTCTGGTTCTCAGTAACAACTTTGAGAATGATTGACTGAGGATGTCAAATGATTTTTATAGACCTGGGAAGGGTCATTATCCTTCTGGAAACTTTCCTCAAGTCCTCCTTTCATGCCTACTGACCTCCACTCATCCTTCTGTGATCCAAGAAGAAAAATCAAGGCCTGGGGAATAACTTATTCCATGAATTTGTTTATAGATGTATACTTTTCAGGCAGATCTTACCCTCATGTGATTTGTTTATTTACTTGGTTTGCTTTCTCCCCAAAGAAGTTCTTTCAACAAAACATTTTTACATTTGGTTGACCTTGTTTGCCTTCCTTTTAAGCTCACTGCAAACCTAGACTAGCAGATGAACTTGGCTCTAAACCTCCCCAGATGAATTCCCAAACCCCATCTACAGAGAGAATATAAAAATACTTTCATAAATGAACAAACAGCAAGTCCCTGTGATAAGGAGAAATATCTTCTTTGCTGGCAATTTAAACTTTAGCAAGAAGTGTTTTAACACTTGAACACATACATCTCTTCAGCTGCTCAAGGCAAGATGATATGAAGTAATTTTCACAGGTTTCACTCTATTAAATTTAAAGAATAGTGTACATTCTTTGCATCTACCTCTGATTGTTCCTGGATAGGTTTTTCTTCACCCTGTATGGGTAGACCTTGAAAGTACAACTGTATATTTCTCATTTTAAAAATAGGAAAATAAATATATATATATGCTATATTTTAATATATAGAATGAAAAGATAAAACTTCTGGAAAGAAAAACATTGACATTTTTAAAATTCAGGATTTCTCAGTACCTACTAAATACTGTTAGATACTAATTTTAACACATGTATTTATATATGTATGTATATGCATGCGTGTGCATGCATGCATGTATCTGTATGTATGTATATGTATACACACACATATTACTTGTCATATGATAATTCTACCCTCATTTAATTAATAACAACAGCCCATATTTACATAACTCTTTACAATTTTCATGGGACTTTGTGTAATTTTGCCTCAATTCCCTAATAACCTTGTAAGGTATATGCTCCTATTTTTTCCATTTTACAGGTGAGGAAAATGAGTGAAAAAGAGGTGAAGTGACTTACCCAAAGTAACATAGTGTTTGAAGTGGGATAGTCATGTGCAGGTCTTCTTGACACTAAAATCAGCACTCTATTCACTTTGCCATCCTTTCTCTCTTTGTGATAAAGGTGAAAATAATCATATTGCCACATTCAAGATTCTAACATCGTTATCCAGCCTCTTTAAGTAAAACAACTTTAGCTTGTTAGAAACAGTATACTTTCTCTTCTTCTCTGTTGCCTTTAATTTGAGGATGTTATTTCAAATTAAATGAATGGGACTTTATGAACCATTTTATTTTTCTAGTTCTCTCTCTAAACAAACAAACAAACAAACAAAACAAAACAAAAAAATCAAGAACTGAGGGGTGGTGGTGGAATGGTTGAAATACAACAAGTGACACAATCATCCACTATCTTCCTCAGTAATTTAAATGGATATAGCTTTCCTCTGAGGTTTATTGCTGTCAGGGAGTATGCGACATGGTCAGACCTGCTCTTTAGGAAGATCAATTTGACAGTTCAGTAAGAGATGGACTGGAGGGGAGGCTTGAGGCAAGGAGACCAATTAGAGGTGATGAAGGCTTTTACCAGTAGTGATAGTGAAGTGATGGGGGTGTATGAGCAGTATTTACAAAGGTAGAATCAACAGGATCTGGCAACTGACTGGGTACAGGGGGAAGGTAACAGACAGAGGGTGAGGTGTTAAGGATGACAATTCCTTGGTATGATTCTGAATGGGAAAATGATAGAGCCTTTGGCAGTCATAATAACATTAGGAAGAGGGAAGGGAATGTGGGGTAAAGATGATTTCAGTTTTGAAAATGTTGACAGTAGGGACCTCCCAAAGTTCCCTTCCAAAGAAAAGTAAAGGAGTAGAAGATCATTCACTGTAAGAAAATCAGAGTAAATCATTCACCTGTTCAGCACTTAGACTCAAGTGGTTATGAAATGATATATCAAGTATTATGAATGTGAGATGCACATAACATTTAATCCTTCCCAATGAATGGGATCAATATAGTGCTGAGTGGCACCACCTGGTATTTAATAGTTTGTTACATAGATCTTACAAAACAAAATCTTGTTTAAGATTCCTTATAAAATATTAATGCATGCTTTCTCAGAGGTTTTTGAGTACAATCTCAAACCTTATACTATAAGGGACAAACCACCATATCTATCCTTTGAAGCTTTCCAAAACATCTGTCTCTGTACCCTCTACATTGAGAGATAAATAGACCATATGAGTTTATTTGCATTTTAATCAGCCATAATAATGAAATTTATGTTTTTTGCTCCATGTTCACGTTGCAAATCATCAAAGACTTATGACTTAGAATGAGTGGAAAAAAGATCTTGTGTTTTAACTTTTGGCAAAGTATCTGAATTCTTCTCAAATACCACCCTAAACCTACTTTTCTTAGACATTTTTGAGCTTTATCCCTAACTTCTGCCATGCCATAAAACATAAGGAGAGTACATAGTGAAGCAACTTTCCAGAGGAAATAGTGAGACATCTGAATTATCAGGAGTTAAAAGACATAAAATTTTAGAGCAAGATTTCCTTACTCTTATCTTATTCAATTTCTTCATTTCAAAGATTGGGAAATTGAGATACACAGAAGGAAAGTGATCTGCTTAAGGCCACATGACCTATCTGTGGAAAGCCTACAACTAGAACCTAGATTTCATGACTTTCCTTATATATTTATTGTTAACTAATATATTATGCTACAAAATGTTCACAGTATAACCTCATTTTTTTTCTCCAATGGATGCTATTGAACTAATTTTTCTCATATATGAAAATGATCAAATTAAACTATTATCATACAATATTATGTAGTATGAAAGGGAAATGGTCAAAATTTAATTTGATGAATCAGAACATGTGTCCTGTCCCTTTTCAAACGATTCAGTGAATAAAGGATGCAATTTATTTAATCTCCATAGATTTTTAACTGTAATTTCTGAAGCCCATAATCATTAATGTGTTCTCTTTTTCTCTCTCCCTCCCCCCTTTTATCCTCTCGTCTCTCTCCAAAATATTCATTTAAGTAAAAAGTACTTCCTCAGTATGTAATATATGGAGTAGTTGTATTCTGTATTACAATGGGATTATTGCAGCACTGTTTACTGTAATACATCTTTTACAACCAAAAGACTTATATCTGATTAAAATGCAGTTTTTTTCTGAAGATCCTAATATATCATATTAGAAAGGGAAGAGAGAATAAAACAGAATTATGGAACATCCAAAACCACCACATGTACTTGTATGTATTTAAGTGAAAATGAACACAATTTGAAATGAAATTATCTAGAAAATAAAAAATACTTGAATTGATTTAAAAAAATTAAAATACCTTAAACAATAAAACTGCAGAAAGAGAAGTCAAGCAGGTTATAAATGAGCTACCAAGGGATAAAAGCCCCTGACCCAAATGGATTCATAAGAAATTCTAGCAAAGATGAAAAATCAATTAAAAGGCATACCAATCAGTCAAAAAGATTTATTAGGTGCCTATCATGTGCTAGGGATGCAGAAGCAAAAGACAGCCTCTGCTCTCAAGGACCTCAAAGTCTATTGGAGGAGATAATACAGAAATAACTATGTATGAATAAATTAAATGCAGGGTAAATTGGAAATAATCAATGGAATGTAGGCTTCAGAATTAAAAGGGATAAAGAAAGTTTTCCTGTAGAAGGTGGGGTTTTTGGTGGATGTTGAAGGAAGTCAGAGAAGCCAAGAGGTAGAAATGAAAAGGGAGAGCATCCTTGGCATGGGATACACCTGACATGGGGAACAACAGGTGAAAATGCCCAGAGAAAGAGTGATTTGTTAGAAGAATAGTAAGAAAGCCAGTTTCATGGGATCATAGAATTTTTGTGTTTGTGTATGTGGGAGTGTAAAGTATAACAAGACTAGAAAAGTCAGGAGGACTGGTTATAAAGGGCTTTGAATACCACAGTAGATTTTGTATTTCATCCTGGAGGTGATAATAAAGAACTAATATTTACTGAGTAGAGGGCTTAGAAGTCATGGTCAGACATAAGCTTTAAAAAGATCACTTTGAAAGTTGAATGGACAAAGAACTGGAAGGGAATGAGAAATGTGGGTGATAGTTTAAACAGCAGGTTATTTAACCGTCCAGATATAAGATGTTGTTAAGACTGGCATTAAGGTGAAGGCAGTGTCAGAGAAGAGAAGGGAGCATATATGAGAAGTGTTATATGAAGGTAAAATTGACAGACCTTGGTGACAGAAAAATTGGAAATTTCACTTGGGGAAAATTCACTTGGGGGTGAAAAATTGGAAATTAAGAAAGAAAAAAAAACTCTACCAAACTCCTCTCACAAGGCAAATATAATCCTAAAACCCAAGTTGGAGAGGGTTAAGGAATACCAGAGAGGCACTTTATTGATGCTAATTAAATAAAGTATTTGAATACAATTTTAAGAAAGTTACTGCATGGTTGGGGGAATTCTGAGTGATGAATAATTTTGAAATGATTTCATTTTTTGACAGCATTGGTCATGAATGCATAGTTTGAATGGCATTAGTCTAACTCAGAACATCTAACTATGACCAGATGAAACTGGATTAAGCTTTTTTTCTCTGCCAGTCTAATATTACCTTCTGTGCTATATAGGTGTAAAGTAAAATGTTACACACTCCCATCTCAATTAATATAGAAGGCCGAGACATCTTTATTGAAATACTGAATCAAAAATGTAAACTAAGTACAAAAATGTCAATTCTTTAGTTTTAGCAGAGTAAAGTGTTTTGATCACTGGATGAAATTGGATGCTTCTGGGGATGATTATATTATGCCACCATTCTTACTATGTCAGCTCAATAAATTCCTTTTATAAAGAAATAATTAAAGGTATTGGCTAATAACATATGGAGAACACATCAGATGGAGGCTCAAGAAGATTATAATATTAAACCCTGGTGAAACTAAGTGTTACAACTAGAAGCTTGAGAAGGAAATATAGTAAACTCCCTTTGAGGAAATCAGACTCACAACTGAGGGTAGAAGGTCATTAATCTATAGTTTGTAATAATGGCTATTACCATGCTCATTTTTTGCTGGGTAGTTGATCCTTGGCTGCAATCCAAGCTCCTTTGCTTTATGGAATATTGTGTTCCAAGCCCTATGGTCTTTTAACATAGAAGCTGCAAGGTCCTGTGTAATCCTGACTATGGTTCCATGATATTTAAATTGTTTCTTTCTGGCTGCTTGTAGTATTTTCTCTTTGACCTGGTAATTTTGGATATTGGCTATTATATTCCTTAGCATTTTCAATTTGGGATCTCTTTAAGGAGGAGAGTAGTGGATTTTTTTCTATGACTATTTTACCTTCTGGTTCTAGGACTTCAGGGCAGTTTTCCTTTATGATTTCCTGAAAGATAGTGTCCAGGCTTTTTTTCTCATCATGATTTTCAGGTAGACCAATAATTTTTAAATTGCCTCTCCTGGATCAGTTTTCCAGGTCAATTTTTTAACCAATGAGGTATTTTATGTTTTTGTCTATTTTTTTTCATTTTTTTGTTTCTGTTTGACTGATTCTTGCTCTCTCATTAGTTTTAATTTGTCTGATTCTTATTTTTAACAAATTGTTTTCTTCTATTAGATTTTGTACCTACTTCACCATTTGGACAATTGTTGATTTTTCAGGGAAGGATATGGATATTTAATGAAATAGGGGACTTCCAAACCTTCCTGATAAAAAGACCAGAGCTCAAGAAAAACTTTGATCTTCAAGTATAAGATTCAAGAGAGACATAAAAAGGTAAATGGCACAGAAAGATACAATATGTTGTTAATAAGGGCAAACTGTTTACATCTCTACAAGGAAAGATGACACTTACAACTCTTGAGAATTGTATTGTTATTATACCATGTTAAAGGAGTATACATAAAAGGGATGGATATAAGTTGACTTTGATGTAATGATTAAAAAAAATCTAATCAAGTGGGTTAAATGGATCCAAGTAAGTGGATTAGTCTGATCTAAGAAAATATACTGAGAAAGGAGGAGGCAGATAAGGGTAAATTGCATTACAGGAAAAGACACAAAAACCTATTAGAGCAGAGGGAAAGAAGGGGTGGGAATGAGCATTGTTTGAATCTTACTCGCCTCAGATTTGGCTCAAGAAGGGAATAGTATAATCAGTTAGGTATAAAAATCTAACTTACCCTGTAGGCAGTAGGAGGGAAAGGAGGAAAGAAAAGAGAGGAGAGATAGAATGGAGGAAAGAAGTGGTAAGGGTAAAGGGGAAGAAAAGGGAAAGGGCTAATAGAAGGGAGGGGGGACTGCAGGAGGTGGTGGTCAAAAGCAAAACAATAGTGGTGGGGGGAGGAAAAAGGAGAAAAAAAGCATAAATGGGGCAAGGGGAAGGATGGAGAAAAAGACAAAGATAATAATCATAACTGCAAATGTGAATGGAATGAACTCTCCCATAAAACAGAAGGGGATAGCAGAATGGATTAAAAAACACAATCCTACAACATGTTGTTTACAGGAGATACATTTGAAAAAGAGTGACACACACAGGGTAAAGGTAAAAGGTTGGAGAAGAATATATTATGCTTCACCTGAAATACAAAAAGCAGGGGTAGCAATCCTGATCTCAGACAAAACAAAAGCAAAAATAGATTTTATCAAAAGAGATAATAAAGGAAACTACATACTTCTAAAAGGCACCATAGACAATGAAGTAATATCATTACTAAACAAATATTCACCAAATGGTATAGCATCCAAATTCTTAGAGGAGAAGTTCAGGGAGTTAAGGGAAAAAATAGACAGCAAAACTATACTAGTGGGGGACCTCAGCCTCCTCCTCTCTGAACTAGATAAATCTAACCACAAAATAAAGGAGAAAGAAGTAAAGGAGGTGAGTAGAACATTAGAAAAGTTAGGTATGATAAATCCCTGGAGAAAACTAAACGGGGATAGAAAGGAATTTACATTTTTCTTGGTGGTACATGGCACATACACCAAAATTGACTATGTACTAGGGCATAAAAATCTCATTATCCAATGCAGAAAAGCAGAAATATTAAATGCATCCTTTTCAGATCGTGGTGCAATAAAAATTACATGTAATAAAGGGCCATGGAAAGATAGACTAAAAAACAATTGGAAACTAAATAATCTAACCCTAAAAAATGATTGGGTCAAACAATAAATCATAGAAACAATCAATAACTTCATTCAAGAAAATGACAATAATGAGACAACATACTAAAACTTATGGGGTGCAGTGAAAGCAGTTCTTAGGGGAAGTTTTATATCTCTAAATTTTTACATAAATAAAATAGAAAAAGAGGAGATCAATGAATTGGGCATACAACTAAAAAAAACTGGAAAAAGAACAAATTAAAAATCCTCAATTAAACACCAAATTAGAAATATTGAAAACCAAAGGAAAATTAAGAAAATTGAAATTAAGAAAACTATTGAACTAATAAATAAAACTAAGAGTTGGTTTTATGAATAAATCAATAAAATAGATAAAACTTTGGTTAATTTAATTTAAAAAAGAAAGAAGAAAACCAAATTACTAGTGTGAAGAATGAAAAGGGTGAGACTACCACCAAGGAATAGGAAATTAAAACAATGATTAGGAACTATTTTGGCCAACTGTATGCCAACAAATTTAACAATCTTAGTGGAATGGATACATATTTATAAAAATGTAAATTGCCCAGATTAACAGAAGAGGAAGTAAAGTACTTAAATAACCCCATCTCAGAAAAAGAAATTGAACAAGCCATTGATGAACTCCCTAGGAAAAAGTCTCCAGGGCCAGATGGATTTACATGAAAATTCTATCAAACATCTAAAGAACAATTAATTTCAATACTTTATAGACTATTTGGGAAAATAGGTGAAGAAGGAGTCTTACCAAATTCTTTTTATGATACAAATATGGTGCTGATACCTAAACCAAGAAAAGTCAAAACAGAGAAAGAAAATTATAGACCAATTTCTCTAATGAATATAGGTGCAAAAATTTTAAACAAAATATTAGCAAAGAGATTACAGCAACTTATCACAAGAATAATACACTATGATCAGGTAGGATTTATACCAGGAATGCAGGGTTGGTTCAATATTAGGAAAACTATCAGCATAATTGATCATATCAACATCAAAATTAACAGAAATCACATGATCATCTCAATGGATGCAGAAAAAGCTTTTGACAAAATACAACACCTATTTCTATTAAAAACACTAGAGAGCATAGGTATAAATAGAGTCTTTCTTACAATAATAAATAGCATCTACTTAAAACCTTCAACAAGCATTGTATATACCCAGGACAAGCCAGAAATATTTCCAATAAGATGGGGGATGAAACAGGGATGTGCATTATCACCAGTGTTGTTCAATATGAAACTAGAAACACTAGCTTTAGCAATAAGAAAAGAAAAAGAAATTGAAGGTATTAGAATAGGCAAAGAAGAAACAAAGCTATCACTCTTTGCAGATGACATGATGATATACTTGAGAATTCTAGAGAATCAAGTAAAAAACTGCTTGAAATAATAAACAACTTTAGGGGTAGGTAGGTGGTGCAGTGGATACAGCACCGGCACTGAAATCAGGAGGACCTCAGTTCAAATCCGGCCTCAGATCAAACACTTGACACTTACTAGCTGTGTGACCCTGGGCAAGTCACTTAACCCCAGTTGCCAAAAAAAAAAAATTATAACAATAATAATAAACAACTTTAGCAAAGTTTGAGTTTGGATTTGAACTCCAGATTTCCTAAATCCAGTCCTGGTGGTCTATCCATTATGCCACCAGCTGCTTTCTAACTGGAAATTGCTAGTGGTTATCTGATATTAGCTGCTTGTATTTCAACCGTAGGATCCACCTTAAAGGACACTGGAAGTTCTAATGGGGGACATCAAGAGGAACACGATTATGGGTATTAGATGGAGGCTTCGGCTCCTTATATTTCAGAATTTTGGGGAGAGCAAAAGCATGGCATTAAGGAAAACAGCACTAGCTCTGGAGTTAGAGGACCTGCCTTCAAACCTCACCTTTTATGCTTCTTAAATGTGTGTCCTTGGAGATTTCCCTTAGCCTCTTGAGCTTCATTTTTTTCATTTATAAAGTTGAAGTAGATGCTCTATGAGACAACTTCTAGCTCTATACCTAACAGCCAGGTTATGGTGGAAGTGCTGTTTCTTAGAGTGCACTTGTGATACTATTCATTCAATTCTTAGATTTCTAGCTACCTTAAATACCTTTTGATAATTTGAGAGTCCCCCATATTCAAAGGTAGATTACCTTAAAATAATGGAAAAAAAACTCTCATTTTAAGTTTTTCTCTCCCTTTCTGTATACTTCTATGATTTTACTGTATTGAGGAATTTCTGATGTAATGATTTCCTTCTTTCCATGCAGATTCACACACTATAAATTTTAGTCTTAGAGAACTGCATTTGACATTGCAATGTTAAAAGACTTGGCCAGAAATGATGAAGCTAGTGAGTGGCAGAAGCAAGAAGCACGTCTTTCTGATTTAGAAGGCCAGCTCTAATTCCACCCTAATGTGTTGTCTCATTTATTTTGTTTACCAAATATTGCTTGATAAGTGGACAGAACAACCTTTATCAGTTATGACCATTAATGTGGATGACAAAGCCAAGCTACTATACCATGTAGACTCTCTGAAGGCTTCATATAGTGGGATTATACAAAGAACTCACACAAAAAAGTAAAATGTCCTACTGATTCATCAATTCTATAATTATGTCTTTTAATTGTTAGCATTCACATTAAAACAAATGATCACAGCTGAACATCTTAGAATGAGTGTAATTTCCCAACACCATTATAATTTTAGTCACTTCAGGCTGATAATGGGAAATACATGTAATATAAGATGATTATTATTTGTCACATATTTTACAAAAGCTTTCTGTAAAGAAGGGACTGCTTTAGGATGAAGGATAATAGTAGCAAGATTGGGTGCTCCATTAAACCACAGAAAGCACTAATCAAACTGCTTAGATCCTTGATCCGTATTTACTGTGAATACATTATAGAGCAGAGATAAATACATTTATATTTTATATTTATACCTTGTAAATATATTTATCCAAAATACCCCCTAATGTGATTTTCCAGCACATTCATTTTATAATAGTGTGGCTCAGGAGAAATGCTTTAGTATGGATGGCATTTGGTTGTATGTAATAGTATCATTTTTTTTCTGGCAATGTCTTTTGCCTGATGTGCTACCAGCCCCCTGGAGAAAGTAGTGTGTGTTCTGAGTGGGGGGTGGTGGGGAGAAAAAGAGACAAGCATGCTGCTATCATCATTCAAGCAGTAACAATACATTTATTCTAAAGAAGTAATTTCTTCATGGTGAACTCCTATAAAGGGATTCAGCAACGCGTAATCACTTATACTTTATGTCATTCACATTGTTAGAGTCTGAATACACAAATCACTGTAACAACATGGAAAATGAAGAAATATGATCACACTGGGGTTTTTGTTCCACCATCTCAGTTCTTTCCTTGATTTGCCATAAGTGCATGATTATTGTTATGAACAGAAAAGGTAAATTGAAAACTCTTCACTATTTTTGTTGAGCTTTCTTCTCATTTTAAAATAAGTCTTCTGGCCTGGGCAGGGAGGGGGGGAGGTTGGAAAGACTTAGGTAGTCTTAAACTTTGTCAGTTGTCTCTCATTAGTTTCAGACAACTGTGGTTGAAATATATGAACTTAGTGATAAAAAAAATATTGCCTATAATGGCTCTCCCTTAAGAATCTTGAGAAATCCCACAAGAACACATTGTTATTTCAATACTTCAAATACATGTAGACTTGGATTATTTTAGAAGTGTGGATGCTGTCTGCACCAATACAGATCTCATCCACTTTAAGGTTTAGTAGTCTTTCTGAGTGACTGTAGCAGAAAAAGAAAAAAAAATTGCCACCTTTAGGATAACCTCCTCTGAACTTATTCTGGTCCTTAGGGAAGAGAACACAAAAAGTACAGTACTAGACCCATACTGAGAGCCTTTGTAGAACTTGCTGGAGAGTATTTGTGAGTTCATGGTCACCTCCACATCACAATGAGGCAGGAGAGCAGGACTTGAGGAGTTACTATATGATTCATGGCAAAAGCACTGGAAATCAGAAGACCAGAGTTCAAATCCCAGCTTCTCCACTTAATATATGTGTGACCTCAAAAAAGGAACTTTAATCTCAGAAAATTTCAAACTCTGATGTCTAGCATTCATTGTCCTGTATAACCTAGCTCTCCTCTCCCCATCTTCACAATTTTATTTAAAATACTACTTTCAAAATACATTCCACAATCCAGCTAAATTAAACAACTCTTTATATCTTTGAAAACACAATGTCTTATCACATCATCATTTCTTTGCTCAGGATATTCACTTTGTCTTCCTTCCTTTTTCTTACCAAAAATACTGGAGTAGTTTGCCATTTCCTTCTCTAGCTCATTTTACAGGTGAAGAAACTTAAGCAAACAGGATTAAGTGACTTTCCCAGGGTCACAAAGCTAGTATGTGTCTAAGGGTAGATTTTGAACTCAGAAATAGTCTTTCTAACTTCAGGCCCAGAGGTCTATCCACTGTGCCACCTAGCAGCCCCTAAAACAACAATAATCTCCTTGAAAACACATTGCCTTGTCCCCTCTTCATTTCTTTGCTCAGGCTCTTCACTATGTCTCCTTTTATTCTTTATATTCACCTTTTGAGCACTTATTCATTTCTAAAACTGTATTCGAATTTCACCTACTGTGTGTATATTTCTATAGTCCCACTGTTTGGGATTTCTCTTGAGGCCTCATAGAGCATGTTTCATAATTCTTTAGTGCACTTATCATGCAATATTGTATATGATTGTTATCCTTTTTATTTTATTCCCCCATTAGACTGTGAACTCTTTGAGGACAAGAGTCATGTCTTATTTGATTGTTTTTATCTCTTACTCTCTAAAACAAAAGAGAAGCTTTGAAAATGTCTTAGGGAAAAATTTCTTAGATATACTTAAAGTGAGAGTGCAGCATTCAAGTATGAATGTCCAGAAAGGAAATGTAAATACTGGACTAGATAAATAAGGGCTGGGAATATAGATTTTCCAGTCATCCTAATACAAAAAGTGTTTCATTGAAATGTTTTGAACAGTTTTGCTACTATGGCTTCTGTTATGTTGTTAGGGGATCCAAATAGCCTAAGATCTATTTTGTGATAGCTGATAAGATTTCTTTTTAACTAAATTCTCTTCAGTCTGTGAATTAGTAATCTGTCAAAATGGTTTTCCCTAGGATTTAGATTAGCATCTTTGACAAGTTTTGAGCAATGCTGAACCATTTCATCTGCTCAGAGATACAATAACTATTCCTTTTTCAAAGCCTACAATGAGATAAGAAACACCACCATCACATACCCTTTCTAAATCATTTTAGTTAGGGACAATGCAGAACTTTTTGAATCTCTATATCTTAGCAAATGATAAAGATTTCTAACTTTCCAAAGGATATGAGAATAACAGGACTGAAACTGATCTCTAGGGATTAATCATATATTTTTCTTCTGCCCACATAGAGTTGAATATAAACCATCTCTAGATTTCATCTGAAAATTAGATTGAAAACACATTCTGATTTCTTATATAAAAATAAGACTGTGGTTACTTTTATTTTAAAGATATACAGCACAGTATCTGACCATTAGGTATTTCATTCGAGTTATTTTATCCTCCCCATTAAAGATTCAATCATTTTTATGCTACAATTAATGTTAATTTCTCATGTTTATGAATCCCTTTGTATAGGAAAACTCCATGATATGTAAATTGGGAACTATTGACTTTGAAAGAATAAATGACACTAGGATATTTATCTACAGCAGACAAATAAATCAAGAATATAATTCAGATTTCTGGTAACTTTATTGTCAAATAATAATACAGGAATTTCAAATCAGTCAATTTAGTTAGATAAGCATGATTTTAAAATGATCAGTAAATGGCCATTAAAATGAACCATATAGCCTGAGATTACAAATGAAAATGTTTTGACCTTTTTGAATAACTAATCGAGGATCTGCCCAACTTTCAGAAAAGTAATTATAAGCACTATTTTTACAGAACATATTTATAGCTAACATTGTTCTTTATATGCAAAGAATATGTGAAATGTGCTTCCAGTAAGAAATATTTTAATGAATATTACTTTTCTATTTTAATGATGGATTTCCTCACTTTCAAGAGTGGAACTAGAGAATTCAAATATCACACCTTGTCAAATAAGTATTAGGATTTCAACTTTTTTTTTAACTTGAAAAAAACAGATTTAAACTCTTAGTTCTCATTTTCTACCAGGAACATAGTCTTTTGTTTTTCAATATGTACATTGAGACCATTCAGAATTCTTTCTAAAAATATGCTTTACTGTTAATTTTGGATCACTTTGAAAATATAAGTAAATTTTCCTAATATATTAACTTTTGTATGAAATAGCAGCATGTCCATAAATGAAGAACTATGTATGAACTTACTTGAGAGATATTAGAGTTGAAGGTCTCTAGATAAGGGTAATAAAACTAAAATGATCTTCAATCTCTTTTACCCTAGTTCTTTTGTTTTTGAAATCTTATAATAAAAGTCTTCATGTCTTAAATTCCTCTAAGTATGTATGTGTGTATGTATTATGTATATACTTATGCCTAGAGATGACTAGAATGATAGATAGATACAGATATAGATATAAGAAAGATAGATAGACATGTTATTTAAAATATTCAGAGCAATTAAAATTGAAGTGTAGAAAATCATGAAGGATCAGAGGAAGGTAAACCAGGACATTACAAGTGAGCAGAAAAGAAGGAAATATTAGTCTTATCAGGTTATGAATAAAAATTCATTAATTTCATTCTTATTAAGTTTACTCTTAGTTACTGTGTTAGATCAGATGGTGTTGCCAGGCTGGCCACAGAGATATGAAATCCGTTAATAGGCCCTTTCCAGAGGCAATATTTATTCTATTACTGTTCTCAAAACAAGAGATAGAAAACAGGGGAAAGGATGGAAGAAAGCAAATGGATGACTTTAAGGTGACAATGATTGTTTCAAAGTAGACCAGAATTATATAGCTTAGATCCCCCGAGACATGGCAGATCTCTGTATCTTTGATGGTTTAAAAATGGAGGATATAACAACAAGATGAGGGTGAAAGAGGGGGACACATCTCTAACACAGACAACACTACCTAAGAGCATAATCATTATCTTCTTCCATAAACATATTTATTGATATCACTGTGTAAAAGAATGTAAGCTATAGTTTGACCCAGTATGTAATATGTGTTCATATATGTATAACTTTATCCATTTCCAATTTTTTAGCCTTAAAAATGTGTAGATGGGTCCATATGGAGTAGTTATAATTGCATGCCAAATATTTTTTTCTTGCTTATTATTCTATTCTTCTAAATCTGTATTAATTTTGATCTTTGTTTTAACTAATCAACAGTCTGATTATATAAAGATAGCTGATTTGGTAATGAATCATAAATCAATTTCAATTTATTCCCTGCCTGTTAAAATAAAATAAACTTTACACTGCATAGCACAAGATTTCAGTAATCTAGACAGATCAAAACAGTGGGGTAAAGGTAGCAACCCAGATGAACTTTCTCAACAATCTCCTCCAAATAACTCTAATGTAGCACATCAAATTGCATTTTGGAGCAGCAGAGCCATCATAGGATCAGGGTAAGATCTTCTTCCAGCCCAAGACAACATAGGAGGTCAGTAGAATAAATCTGTGACACTGTGGTGACACAGGGTTGGGTCAAGGTGCATGCAGTTCCAACGCCAGTGGCAGACCTTGGAGGTAGCTGCAATAGCAGCAACTTCAGGATCATTTTAGTCAAAAGATGGTAAGGGAGTTGAACAACTGGTAAGAAAGAGATTACAAGTGGGCAGCTAGGTGGCGCAGTAGATAGAGCACTGGCCCTGGATTCAGAAGGACCTGAGTTCAAATCTGGCCTCAGACACATAACACTTACTAGCTGTGTGACTCTGGGCAAGTCACTTAACCCCATTGCCTAGCCAAAAAAGAAAGAAAGAAAGAAAGAGATTACAGGGGACCCTGAGCTGGCAATGGGTTCAGGACACTGTTGCATAACCCACACATAGTTTCATATCATTGTTCTGGAGTGGAGATAAATAATAATGCACATGGCCACAGAAGAGTAGGTGTCTTGGTCACAATTCCAGGGTTGAGAAGAGCCCTAGTGCTTGTGAATATAGGAAAGCAGTGCCCTGGTTTCAGTTCTCGGGCCAAGCAGAGTAATAGTACTTGAAGCTGCAGGGATGCATGACCCCTTCATAGGTAGAGACCAGAGCAGAATAAGAGAGAACATTGACCATACCTCTCCCTGGATCATACCACCCTGGAAGCACTGAAAATTTTCATACTGTCAGAAATAGCTCTGAAAACATCAATGTAGAAAAAAGGCTGAAGCTTGGCAAAATGTGCCATCTCCCACTCTGGGAACAGAGCCCAACTTTAACATAAAGTTCAAATTCAAGAAATAGGGTAGAAAATGAACAAACAATAACAACAATGAAGAACCTCATCATAAAAAAGCTACTATTGTGACAGGAAAGATCAAGACACAAGTTTAAAAAGAAGACAAGTGAAGACATTTGCAAGCAAAGTCTCAAAGTAAAAAATGCAAAATGGACACAAGTCCAACAAGAATTCCTGGAAAATTCAAAAAAAGACAAAAGAGAAATAGAGGGGAAAATTGGGAAAATAAATGAGAGTGATGAAAGGAAATTATGAAGAGAGAATTAACAGTTTGGTAAAAGAGGCACAAAAATACCAAAGAAAATATTGGCTAAGAATTGGCCAGAATTGGCCAAATGGTTAAAAAAAAAGTATGAAAATTCCCTGAAAAAAACTGTTTAAAAAGCAGAATTGACCAAATGAAAAAAGTGGTGTACAAATTTACTGAAGAAAAGGGCTACTTAAAAATTAGAACTGGCCAAATGGAAAAAGAGATTGAAAAAAAAAACCACTGAGGAAAATTATTTTTAAAAAAAATTAGAATTGAATAAGTAGAAGCTAAGGGCTCTATGAGATATCGAGAAACAACAACAACAACAACAAAAGAAAGTTAAAAGAAACAAAATAAAATGTGACATCTCATTGGAAAAACAACTGAACTAGAAAACAAATAAAAGAGAGATAAGTTAAGAATTATTGGACTTCCTGGAAGTCATGATAAAAAAAAGTACCTAGTCATCATACTTACAAAGGAGGAAAGGTGAAGAGATGTCACAAAAATATTGATATGTAAAACAAAACAAAACAAAAAAAAGGTGGAGTGGTAGGCACTTTGTTTATGTAGCTAGAGGGAGGAAAAGTCAATGGCTAAAATGCATTGTTCACTGGTATCCCTGAAATATGAAGAGAACGCCAGTAATAAACCCAGTCCATTACATGAAATTCTTGTGGTGAACCTATGGAAAATATGGATAATAGTTATATGGGAAAAGCAAACATGGATGGATTATAGTCTGTATCATTGGAGGAAACAAATTTATCTATGAAATCATGAATGCATTTGAATATTTGAGTAACATGGTATAGTGCAGTAAGAATTTAACTTGGGCTGAAGAAGGCATGAGTTCAAATTCCACCTCTGACATTAAATAATACATCTTCCTGGGCAAGTCACTTGATACCTCTGAATCTCAATTAACCCTTTAAGACTCTAAGTTATATACAAGTCATGACCCTTGTTTGTGAAAGGGAATAGTAATCCTATGAAAACCATTTTTAAATGAACAGAACAAATGAAGGCTGAAAATACTCTCAACAACAATTTAACCTATAAGCACAAATAGTTTTGTGTATACATTCATTTTATTTAAAAAGTAAATGGAAAAAAAAATAGAGAGGAAACTGTGGTTTAAGGAGATCAAGATATATGAGATAGTTAATGAAAAGTTACTTTAGAAAATGGCAGAGTTAGAGGTAAGTCTCTGTTACTTTCCCTTATTAACCCCTGAAAGCCCAGAAAATATCATCCCAGGAAAAACCCTGGAACAGCTGAACCAGAAGAAAGATGGGGTGCAGCAATCCAGTAGCCCAGGTAGCTTGAGGATTAACTGTAAAGCACCTCTTACCCTGGTAGAAGGGGAGTAGTACAGAACAGGAGGCACCCCAGCAAGCTAGTGTAAAGCCCCACCTAGGCATAGCAGGAGGAGATCCTGAAACCCAGGTAGTACAGCAGGCAAACACCAACACCTGAACCCTGAGTGCCTCATTGAGGGTGGGGGAACTGATAGAAACCAGTTCAGAAAACCACCAGGTACCTTGCCATTCTACAGCAACCAGCTCTCCCAGTGCCTCAGCAAAACTAAGGAAAGCAGCACTCCAAGGGGCCCCAGGCAGATAAACACCCTATTATAACATCCATCTGAAAAGAGCTGAAGAAAACAAAAGGCAGAAAAGGCCCAGGTGATCAGGAAATCTCCAGAAGCCACACTACCCAATCCTACCCCTAGAGTTCCAGTATTGTTGATTCCAGCCCAATACCAGGTAAGCTGCCAGAATCCTACAGCCTCCAACTGCCAACATTGGAGGCCCCAGCACACAAAGCCATCAACCAGGCCCTAGGCTCCCAACACAAGAAGCTTGGGTCACTGCCCTCTGCTCCCCAGCAGGAGAGCACAAACTCTTTAAAGGCCAGGAAATAAGCAAACACCATGAGTAAAAAGAAATGTATGACAGATTCTTCTTATGGGAAGAGTGAAGATAAAGACAGAAATTCTGAAGGGAACAACATTGTCAACGAACCACACATCTGGAACCTCAAAAGGGAAAATGAACTGGTCTGAAGTCCAAAAAATCTTCTTAGAAGAGGTCAAGAAAGATTTCAAAAGTCAAATAAGAGAGGTAGAAGAAAAAAATGGGAAAAAAAAAATGAGAGGTATGCAAGAGAGAGTCAATAGCTTGGAAAGGGAAGGACAAAAATTAACTGTAGAAAACAAGCCCTTAAAAAATACAACTGGCCAGCTGGAAAAAAAAATTAATAGTTATTGGACTGTCCTAGAACCAAAGGGTAAAATAGTCATAGAAAAAATCCACCTCTCACCTCCTGAAAGAGATCCCAAATTGAAAATGCCAAGGAATATAGTAGCCAAATTCCAAAATTACCAGGTCAAAGAGAAATACTGCAAGCAGCCAGAAAGAAACAATTTAAATATCATAGAACCACAGTCAGGATTACACAGGACCTTGCAGCTTCTACATTAAAAGACCATAGGGCATGGAATATGATATTCCATAAGGCAAAGGAGCTTGGATTGCAACCAAGGATCAACTACCTTGCAAAAAATGAGCACGATCTTTCAGGGGAGGAGATGGATATTCAATGAAATAGGGGATTTCCATACCTTCCTGATAAAAAGACCAGAGTTCAACAGGAAATTTGATCTTCAAATATAAGACTTGAAAGAGACATAGAAACGTAAACGGGACAGAAAGTAACAACATGTTATTAATAAGGACAAACTCTTTACATCCCTACAAGATGTAGAAAGGGATCTTCCCCCTACAAGGGAAGATGACACTTGTAACTCTTGAGAACTATATTGTTATTATACCATGTAAAAGGGGCGTACATAAAGGGAGTGGGTATAAATTGACTTTGATGTAATGATGAAAAAAATCTAATCAAGTAGATTAAATGGATCCACGTAAGTGAATTAATCTGATCTATCTAAGAAAATGTACTGAAAGAAAAGGGAAGGAGGAGTCAGACAAGGGTAAATTACATCCCAGGAAAAGGCACAAAAACCTATTACAGCAAAGGGAAAGCCGGAGTGAGATGAGCATTGTTTGAACCTTACTGTCATCAGATTTGGCTTAAGAAGGGAATAATATAATCAGTTAGGTATAGAAATCTAACATGCCCTGTAGGCAGTAGGAGGGAAAAGGGGAAAAAAAAGAGAGGGGGGATAGAAGGGAGGGAAGAAGCAGTAAGGGTAAAGGGGAATAAAAGGGAAAGGAATAATAGAAGGGAGGTAGGACTGAAGGAGGCGTGGTCAAAAGCAAAGCATTAGTGAGGAGGTAAAAGGAGAAAGAAAAGCATAAATGGTGACCGGGAAAAGGATGGAGAGAAAGACACAGATAGCTATCATAATTCTGCATGTGATATATGAATGTAATAGAATACTATTGTGCTATAAGAAATGATAAACAGGCAGACTTCAGATAAACCTGGAAAGACTTGTATGGTTTGATGCTGAGTGAAGTGAGCAGAACCAGGAGAACATTGTACCCAGTAACAGCTGCATTGAGTGATGACTGACTTTGATAGACTTAACCCCTCTAAGATATCTCCAAAAGCCTCATGATGGAAAATGTTATCTACGTCCAAAGGAAGAACAATGGAGTTTGAATGCAGATCAAAGCATACTATTTGCTATTTTTTTCTTCTGATCTGTTTTGTTTCCTCTTTCTGGTGGTTCCTCCTATTAATTCTAATTCTTATTTACAACATCACTAATGTGAAAGTATGTTTAATAAGAATGTATATGTATAACCTATATTAGATTGCATGCCATCTTGGGGAGGGAGGGGGAGAAAAATTTAAAACTCAAAAGCTTTTGGAAGTGAATGTTGATAAATCAAAATAAATTAGTAAAAAAATGGATTTAAAAAAAAGTTAATCTTACTTAATGGTGATAAAGACGTGGAAATTGCAGAGATGCCCATCAATTGGGGAATGGTTGAACAAGTTGCGGTACATGATTGTGATGGGATACTACTGTCCTATAATAGGTGATGAGCTCAACGATTTTAGAAAAAAAATGGAAAGAATTGCACTGAATAATGAAGAGCAAAATGAGCAGAACCAAGAGAACATTATATATAGTAACAGCAGTATTGCTTTAAGAATGACTTTGAGTGAATAAGTAATTTTGTGTATTATAGATACCCAAATTAACTATAAAGGACACATGAAGAAAGACACTATCTGCATCCAGAGAAAGAACTGATAAGCAGAAGTATGAATAGAATAATCTTAAATATATGTCTATTTGTGTCTAATGGCAGCCATCTCTAGGATGGGTAAGGGAAAAAAAAAGAAAAAAGAAATCTACGTGATAATTTTGTTGTATTTTTTGAAAGGAATAGCAAGTTGTGCATTTCAAATTTGCAGTTTCATGTGCAATCATCTTTTTGTTGTACCATGTTATAGAAATGCCTGTTTTATTCTATAAATTAAAAATAGAATAAAGTTAATCTGTGCCTGCCACCCCCCCCAAAAAAAAGTTACTTTAATGACTCCACATTAGGTATCAGAAAATGACATCTAAAAAATAGGGCAAAGGGAAAGAAAAAAGATTAGAACATCTCTGATTTGGTACAAGGTAAATGGAAGAGGAGAGGGAAAATAAAATGGAATTCTATTACTTCTGCTGGAAAGCACTAGTGTTAAATACTTGCATTTTCTATCTGTCTACCTCCTGAATTTCATGAGTTCCAGAAACTAATGTTTCTGCATGTTGAAATGAATTCTAAAACTTACAATTCCTCAGATCACTTCCCACTCCCAGGTGTAGGACTTCATCATGCCTCTAAGCCAGATAATGATCAAGTTCCCTCCCTGCTACCTACTTTTCAGCTTATTTTGTGTGTCATTCTCCCTCACTGAATTGTGAGTACTTTGAGTGTAAGAACCACTCTAGGCCTTTCTTTGTGCTCCTAGTGCTTAGCACAGTGCCTAGCACACAATACGTATTTAATACATTTTAATGACTAGTGATCATTGATTCTTTTTTTTCCACATTCTTTTATGAAAAGAAACTAATATGGGGGAGGGAGGTGAAAGTGCATAAGAGGATGGAACATAGACAACTGACAATTTTAACTATTAACATAAATGCAATTAACTTACTCATAAAATGGAAGAAAATAGTAGAATGATAGATGGAAGAATAATAAAAAAAATACTTTGTTTACAAGAAAGTTGAAACTTAAAGATTCCCAACAAAGTAAAAATAAAGAGTGGTAGCAAATCTATTAGACTTTAAGTGAATTCAAAATAGCAGAGGCAAGGATGATGATTTCAAATGAAGCAAAGGGAAAAAATAGCCATTATAAGAAATGAGCAGAAAGTTACATTATTTTTAAAACATCATAAATAAATTTTAAAAAGCCTATTTACATTGAATGGCATAGTATTTAAATAATTGAAAGAAGATAAATAAGCTAGACAGAGAAATAAACAATAAAACTTTAACAACTGGTAATACAATCTTTTCAGACAGACAAATCTAACAAAAAGATAAAACAGTTAAGACTTAATAAAATTAAAGGGTGAGAGAAGATTATACTGGGAAAAGGAGAAAGGGAGAAGTAGAATGGGGTAAATTATCTCACATAAAACAGAAAAGAAAAGGCTTTTACAGTGGAGAGGAAGTGGGGGAAGGTGAGAGGGAATGAGTGAATCTTATTCTCATAGGATTTGGCTTAAGGAGGGAATAACATTCACACTCAGTTGGGTATGGAAAGCTATTTTACCCTACAGAAAAATAGGGAGCAAGTGGATAAGAGAGTGTGGGGATGATAGAGGGGAGGACAGATTGGTAGAAGGCATAATCAGAAGCAAACACTTTTGAGGAGAGACAGGGTCAAAAGAGAGAATAGAATAAATGGGGGGCAAGATAAGATGAAGGGAAATAGTTTTCCACAGTTGACTATTACGGAAGTGTTTTGCATAACTACACATGTATAACCTGTATCGAGTTGCTTGCCTTCTCAATGAGGGTGGGTGGGGAGGGAGGAAGGGAGAAAATTTGGAACCCAAAGTTTTAAAAACAAATGTTAAAAAATTGTTTTCTCATGCAACTGGGAAATAAGATATAAAGGCAGTGGGGTATAGAAATCTATCCTGCCCTACAGGAAAATAGAAGAGGAAGGGGATAAGAGAAGGGGGGGGATAGAAGGGAGGGCAGATTAGGGGAAAGGGTATTCATAAATCATGCTGTCTTGGGGTTGGGGGAGGGAGGAGATGGGGAGAAAATCTGGAACTCAAAATCTTGTGGAAGTGAATGTTGAAAACTAAAGATAAATAAATTAATGAATCCTAAAAAAAAGACTCCTAATCCATTTTAGGAAAAAAGTTAGGAATGACAGACATTTGGAGATTACCTAGGTAGGTATGGCACATATAAAAAAATTGACCATGTTTTAGAGAATGAAAAATTCAAAAACAATTGTAAGAAAGTAGACATATTAAAAACTCTGTTTCTAAAAACAATGAAATAAAAAGTATATTTTAACATGCTTCAAATGACATTTAACATTTAACAAAGGGACTTTCAAGGAAGAATGAAAAGTTGGAGAAAATTATTTAATCCTATAGAATTGATAAGTTAAAGTAATGGTATCATGCTCAAATAGAAAGGGGGGGATTGCTAATCCATACAAACACATCTGTGTAAGCCACATATTGATTTAGTTTTAAAATGAAATGTTATCTGTGTTCTTATTTACTTTTATTTATTTTGTTAAATATTCCTCAATTATATTTCATCTGCTTTGGGCTGCATTTAAAAGTGTTGTAGGCTGCATGGAGTCCTGGGTTTAGAGAACAAATCACAGAAACAGCACACAGCAGCAGTTAGATAGACAGACAGATAGATAGATAGATAGATAGATAGATAGATAGATAGATAGATAGATAGATAG
>NW_020951427.1:2532262-2557999 GCF_900497805.2 Vombatus ursinus
TAGATAGATAGATAGATAGATAGATAGATAGATAGATAGATAGATAGGTAGGTAGGTAGGTAGATAGATATAGCTGTATAAGAAAAACTTTTGGTATATCATCATTTTTTTCTGTGATTTTATTCTATAACCCAGTGTTGTATACAGGCCTCAACACTCTCATGTACAGCCCAAATTGTATAAAAATTGTATGTGTATATATGTATATGCACACATAATACATGCATGTATATATGTGGATATTTGGATATATACACATATATGTAAATGTACATGAATGTCAATAAAATTGAGGAAGAAAACTTTGATGAATTAGAATACCACTGAAAAAGTAACAGTACATTAAAAATGACCAAATGAAATCATAAAAATTAAATATGATTAGCAAAATGGAAATAAAAATACACAGTGAATTGAAAAATAAATCACTGTATTAATAGATTCTTTGACAAAACCTGAGAAAATCCAAAATCTATTTTATTTATTAAAAAAATTTAGAAATCATAGTAATAAATGCACCCTTTCTTTTTTTTATTTTTAATTTATGGAATAAAAAAAGCATTTCCATAACATAGTACAGCTATAAAAAAAGATGATTGCATATTAAACTACAAATCTACTGTGCACAACTTACTATTCCTTTCCAATACACAATAAAATGATCATGTAAATTTCTTTATGTTTTCTTACCTCTCCCCCACCCTAGAGCTGGCTCCCATTAGACACAAATAAATGTGTGTATATATATATATATATATATATATATATATATATATATATACACACACACACACACACACACCTATATACATATATATACATATACACACACATACATATACAATATACATATAATATATACACATATGTATAAATACACATATATGTATATATACATACATAAATAATATACATACGTGTGTGTGTGTATATATATACATATATATATATATAAATTCTTCTATACATTCTTCTATTTATCAGTTCTTTCTCTGGATGCAGATAGAGTCTTTCTTTATATGTCCTTTGTAGTTAATTTGGGTATTTATAATAGCCAAAATAGCTTATTCACTCAATTTATGTTAAAATAATATTGCTGTTACTATATACAAAGTTCCCTTGGTTCTACTCATTTCACTCTTCATTGTTTCACATTTTCCATGTTTTTCTAAAATTGTTGAGTTTATCATTTCTTATGCAAACTAGTATTTCATCACAATCATATACCACAACTTGTTCAGCCATTCCACAATTAATGAGCATCCCTTCAATTTTCAGTTCTTTGCCACCACAAATAGAGTGATTATAAACATTTTACAACAGATAAGTCTTTTTCCTTTTTTCCCTAATTATGTTTGAAAATAGACCAAGCAGTGGTATTGCTGGGTCAAAAGGTATAGGTAGTTTAATAACTCTTTGAGCGTAATTCCAGAGTGCTCTCCAAAATGGTTGGATCAGTTCACAATTCCACCAACAATGAATTAGTGCCCTGATTTTTCTATATCCTCTCCAACATTTGTCACTTTCACCTTCTGTCATTTTAGCCAATCTGATAGGTGTAAAATTATATATTTAGGTTGTTTTAATTTGCATTTCTCCAATCAATAAGGATTTAGATTTTTTTCATGACTAAATTGTTTTGATATCTTCACTGGAAAATTGGCTGTTCATATCCTTTGACCATTTATGAATTGGGGAATGACTCATATTCTTATAGATTTGACAAAGGTCTTTATATATTTCAGATATGAGAAGTTATCTGATAAACTATAATTTTTTTTCTCCAATTGTCTGATTTCCTTCTGATTTTGGCTACTTTTCTTTTATTTGTACTTTTTAAAAAAGATAGTATAACCTTTCTTAATATGGTAAGTGGTGTCTACTCAAAATCAAGACCTAACATTACTTATAATTGCCTTTCAAATAAAATCAGGGCTAAAAATAAGAGTTTTTTAAATAATATTTTTTTAAAAGCTTGGATGATTAAAAGGCATGAGACAAAACCAAGAAAGAAAGTTATAGATCGATATACCTAATTAAGAGTCATGCAAAATAATCTTAAATAATATCAGCAAAGAGCATATATCATATTTCGAATACTATACAGTATGATGAACTTCAACTTACACTTGGATTCCAAAGTTGGTCCAAGACAAGAAAAATTATAAACCTAATACATCATGTTGAAAAGTTTAAAAAGTTACTTTATCAACAGATTCTTTGATGAAAGTTTCTAAGATAATCCAAAATGAATTTCTGTTTTTAAATATTCCACTAGCAAACACAGTAATAAAGGTACCTTTTTTAAAATATGTTAAGTGGTATCTACATAAAGGCAAGAACTAGCATTAATTTTATTGGCCTTTCAAACAAATTCAGGGCCCAAAAGAAGTTTTACCCTTATTACCAATATTACTTGATATAATTCTAGATATGAAAAATATAGCAATATGAGAATAAAAAGACATCTAGGAAATAAGCATAGAAAAAAATGGAAACAAAAGACTGCTTTTTGTAGATCATATGATGGCATATAGTGACATCTAGGTGGTTCAGTGGATAGAATATCATGCCCAGAGTTGGGAAGACTCATCCTAATGAGTTCAAATATGGTCTTAAACAATTACTAGCTATGGGACTCTGGGCAGGTCACTTAACTTTGTTTGCCTCAGTTTCTTCATTTGTAAAATAAGATGGAGAAGGAAATGGTAAACTTCTCCAGAATTTTTGCCGAGGAAACACCAAATGGGATCACAAAGCGTCAGACATGACTGAAATGAATGAACAACAACAAATATCAACAAGACTTAAAAACAAAGAAAAATAATTAAAACAACCTTTTTAGCAAAATTGTTGGATATGAAATACATTTACATAAAATCATCAGGATTTATGTATATTAACAGTTAAATCCATCAGGAAAAGATAAGAGAGAAACTCCATTCAGAATAATTACAAAATATCTGGGAGTCTATGTAATAAAATACATAAGGCCCTACAAAATACTCTTTACAGAAATGAATGATACGAAAAATTAGAGAAATATTAAATATTCATGGATAGATGGAACCAATATAGCAAATTAACCAGTTCTGCTAAAATATTAAGATGTGAACTATAAAAGATTACAAAGATAGAAAGAAGTGAAAATTATATTCATTTGGAGATTTCAAAGCACAAAGATCTTAACATAAACACACACACACACACACACAAACAAACAAACAATATAGGAAGAAAGTGTCCCAAAATTAATAGAATTCAAACTTTATTACCAAATAATAGTTATTAAAATGATGTGGTACTAGTCAAAAATAGATATGTCAATTAATGCAAGAAACAGAAGCAAGTCAGCATAGTGGCATATTATTACATAAACCCAAATATTCTAATTATTTAATAAAAAAAATCTGAGAAAACAAAAAAAAAAACAGTTTGGAAGAAATGAGGTATATATAAACATCTCAAGCAATATACCAAGAAAGTCTTCCAATGGATACAAGACACATATAAAAATCACATCACAAAGCAAAGGAAAAAGAAAATATTCATTTGAACAAGGGCTACCAAAAGAGTTTATGACCAAATAAATGATAGAGATGATCCCATCTGATAAGATGGATAATGCTGTTTATTTGAATTTATTTTTTATAGAAATGAACTCAACTGAATTAATATTAGAAGAGAAACAATGGGAAAAATCTTTGCAGAATGTTTGTTTGATAAAAGTTGTTTTCAAATTACATAAGGAACTGATCCAAATATATAAGAACAAGACCCATCCCCAATAGAGAAATGGTCAATGTATTTGCACAGGCAGTTTTCAAGGGGAAAAAAACCCTAAAATACATACACATATGTATGTATGCAGGTATATGTTTATAAGTATGTATACATATGATCATATTAAAAGAAATGCTTCACATTGCTAGTAATTAGATAAATTAAAATGTAAATAACTCTGTGGTTGTACCCATATCCATCAAATTGGCATAGAAGAGAAGGAAAATATTAGTTATTTGATGGGCTGTGGGAAAACAAGCACTGCAGTGCACTATTGTTGGAGTTGTTAAATGGTCTAGCCATTTTTGAAAAAAAATAGAACTATATTTTTAAAAATCAGTAAATTGCATATTCTTTGATCAAATGATATTATGCCTATATCTTCAGATAACAACAAAAATTTTGATGAGAATCACATGATAAAAATATTTATAGCAGCTTTTTGTATAGCAAATACATAGAAGCTAAAGAATGTTCATTAATTGAGGAATGGCTGAATAAATAATGGTTTGTGAATATAATGAGATATTATCCCATAAAAAGTGACAAAAAAGAATATTTCAGAGAATTCTAAGAATACTTGTGTGAACTAAACCATAGTGAAATGAAGAGACAAAATGGTGAAAACAACTTATACAATAACAATATCATAAAGATAAAACCTTCAAAAAATTTAAAAGCTCTGATTAATGCAATAGCCAATCATAATTTCAGAGGACCAAAGATGAAGTATGTTATTGACATGACAAAGATGTGATGAACTCAAATTAATGAATTAGAAATGTAATTTATAGTTTACTCTTTGTTAGCTCAATTTTTTCTATTATCAATCATTAAAAAAAAACCTTCTAACTCTGTCCTCAACTAGAAAAACAAAAATAAAATTCTTGTAACAAACAATATAGTCAAGTAAAACAAATTCCTATATTGGTCATGTCCAAAAATGTATGTGAAATCTACTTTCAGGTAGTCAATGTGAGTATTTGTTTTGCTGAACTATGCATATCTGTGACAAAGGTTTAGCTTTTCCTTTTTCTCAGTTTTGAACTGAGGGACAGTGAGAGAGAAGAGACCTAGCAGAAGCTAACAAAAAGAAAAGAGAGAGTTATTGAAACACATTGTTAAAATGCACAGAAGAAATTATAAATAGGATAGCTCTAAAAATATCATATTGAATTTGCATACTTGAAAAGAGAAGCAAGCTTTGTGTTGGAGACTCAGTTTCATGTACAATCTTCTCTGTTCTACTTTATATAATGCTTATCTTGTTTAATGTTGGTTAGATTCAGGATAAAAAAATAAATAACCTTCCTTAGTGCAAGATAATGAAACAACTATTAACCAGAGAAACATTAAAAAAAAAAAACTGAGTTGTTAGACCATTTGGAATTATCACTGTTTGGAGAAAAGATTTAATTTAGCATTCTTTTTCAAAATTTTGAAAATGTACTAAACTATACAGCTATCAAGTCTATAATATATTTAAATTCCTGCAGATAGATAGGAGAGGAAACCTAAGAAGAAATGAGTCCTAATTATTAAATCCTATTTAATCATGTGGACTGTGCCAGTGTGATTGCCTGGGAGTTCATGAGGCACATATTTAATAATTTACTAATTTTTCCATGGAAAGACCCCTTATAAAAATTGTACCAGTATAAGCCATCAGGTTGGATGAGCATTGTGGGGGCAACCATGTTGACAGTCTAGTTTCAAAAGAAAACAATGCCCCTGACGGGGAGTGGGCCAGCAGGGAAATTCCACTCACCAAAAAAGAAGGGGGATTTAGTTGTTGAGGAAGAAAATCATGTTTCTACAAAGTGAGAGTGAGTTCTCATCAGTACAGGTACAGACTGGTCTCTCAGGCTGAGTCAACTGACAACTCACTAAAATCACTTGATGGGTAAATATATTTCCCAAATGTTTGTTTGTTTCCCTTAACAACAGAGCTACCATTACTGATTTGAGGCTGCAAATGTATAGTCATGAAAGTTTCTATGGAGATTTTTCCTGTACCTTTTACAGAGAAAGAATATTTTAAGTAAAATTAAATGAAGTATATCGATAGAAATTCGATCTAGTTTCATTAAAAAATGTCTTAGAGAGATGATAATAAGAAAAATTGCTCTTTCATAGGCAGCACATGTCACAATCTTGGTAGGCTGGTAAAGCCTTTATGAGATAAATAACTCTTGTTTACTCTCAAATGTGTGTGGCCACTTCAATCCTCCAAACTCCTTCCCATTACTCTGATGGATTCTTTCCTCATTCACCTATAGTTGGGCTCAGGTTATCCATGCACCATTTAATATCCTAACCATCTCTTCTGCAGTCACCATGCTACCACGTAAGTACCCTCTATCCCCTTCCAGTTCCTGAATAAATTTACATAATCTGAAAACTAAACTTTTCTTTCCCTAAAGTGTTTTCTCCATTCCCTGGTCAAAGAAACATTAAATGCGGTAGTTAATAAATGTCAAGATAATGAGTATAAAGTCATTCTCTTATAGAAAGAAGACCATCTTTAATGAGATATAAAGATTAACATATACACTTAATTAGGAGTCATAAAATTAGAACTCAAAATTCACTATACAGGCCACATTATATGCAATCATTGCATGTATATCTGGTACATCACCCTGAGTACTTACGAGACTTTCACAATTGAAATGTAATAAATATCAGTGAGTTAGACCTGTCAAGAACAGTCCTCAAAATAGTAAAGGATGAATTGATATTTACATCCTGTTCTAATATCTACTTTCAGTAGTCTTTGCATTAAATTTGCAACATTCATTTTATTATACCTGTATAGTCCCCAATTAAAAAAAAAAAGAATGCTTTCTCATAGGATGGTGTGCATGTGTTTTTAATGGCAAAAAGTTAATTTGACTTTATTTCTTCCATGACAGCTCAAATAAGTCTATTTCACTCAGATGTTGAAACACATGAATTGGGACTGTCAAATGCAAATTCCAGTAAAATTAAATACCTACTGAAAAAGAATTGTGCTTGTGTTTTTCAAAATCACCACATTCTGCTGATAGAAAGCAAAATTGTCCAAATGCAACACTGATTTATAAGATTTTTGCTGCCATCAACTGTTGGGAAATAGTGGAAAAGCAGATTCCACAGAAGCATGATATTTTTGTGAAGAAGAATGATGGGGAATAGGAATCTTATAAAACAAATTTAATGAGGTCATATAGCTGCTTCAGTGTGCCACACCACATGGAGATAAGCAGAGTTATACCCAAAGAGACTCATCACATGAGCTACTCTTCTTTCCCAAACAAGGAACCAGAAATATGAAAGAGCGTCTTTTTTGCAGACTTCTCAAGAGACCACAAGCCAAAGAACAGAACAGGAATGAAGAAAAGTAAAGAACAAGTTAGAGAAGGGAGAAGGATAAATAAAGATGGAGAACAAGGAACTGAATCCTGAAAGAGTACCAGATAAGAGAGAACAGGATGAGAGAAAAGAGAAAAGAAAAAAAAAAAGGAGAAAAGGAAGGAAGAAGAAAACAAAGAAAAGAGGGAGCAAGAGTACAAATATAATCAGACATGAGGCATGGCCAGTAGCTGGGAATCCTTATATTATAATTTCTTATAAAATATTTATAACATATAAATTATGCAATGTAAAATATAAAATTAAATAAAAGAGAAGGCCCAGGTAACCAGATACTCCTATGTTTCCAAGATAAACTTTTTTTAATTGATCTATTTTTACAGTTACAGTGTTCCTGCAGATCATGGAAATCAAATGTGTCCTTTTCTCAGCAGTTCTTGCTGGTTAACAGCAGAGTTGTTTGAGAAAACTTGAAAGGCTCAACTATACTTCATAGGTAGGCACTCCTGTAAAAGCCTCTATAAAGATATCCTTAATGGAGGCTGAGGAAGCTGCAAGGCTATATGAGGCCAATTTGCCCAGAGGAAGAAACCAAAACTTGAAGCAATTATCTCTAACATAAGGCCACTGCCTTATCCCATCTCCCTACCCCATAGATTGTATTTTTGCCTAATTTAGGAAATCTGAAGGAGATAACTGAATGGAGCTCCTACCTTCAAATCCTGTTTATGATTTGTCTTGAAATATGGATCTCCTGTTCATGTACAACTTATTTGCAAAGACAGACTTTGCATAGTACTTGAGTACTGGGACAACTGTGAGACACAATGCCAATCGTTGGCATAGGATAGAGGAGGAGATTTTTTCTTTGGATTTCTGTCGGTGGTTCCTGCTTAGGTCTTTTCCTTCCAGATATATTGAGGGAAAGAGTCATAACAGACATGTAATTAAGCAACAATACCAACAGTTCTAGCTGTTAAATCTTTAAGATACATAGATATAGACATATACAGTCTCTTGACACAGACTGCAAGAGGTCAGCTTGTCCATCAATAAATATGTATTAAATGCCTAAGTGCCAGGGATTCCCACTGAGCAGTGGGAATCAAAAGAAAGGCAAAAGACAGTCTCTGCTTTCAAGGAGTTCACAGTCTAATGGGAGAGAAAACATGCAAACTATGTATAAACATGATATATACAGGATAAATTGGAAATCACCAACAAAGGGAAGGTACTAGAATTAAGGGGGAATGGGAAAGGCTTCTTAGAGAAGTTGAGATTTTAGCTGGGACTTGAAGAAGAAGAAAACACCCACATATACATACATACATACATATGTACATACATGCACAATGTATTTAAGTCCATATTGCTTCTGATATAATTATTTATTCCTAAATACAGGACAATTATTTCAAGGGTTAACTCTCACAAATTACATTAAATATGCCCATTGTTTTAATAATCTCTATTAAAATGTTAAAGTTGAACAACGGAACTATGTATTTATACAATTATCCCAAAAGCTTACAGTTTGCCTAATTTGAGTCTTTGGCAAATCTTCCCCAAACAAGCAAAGAAAACAATCTATTCAATAAGCGTTTATTGAGCTTTTACAATGTGCCAAACATAACATTTAAAGATGCCTAGAAATTTACCAGTAGGCATTTATTTTTTACTGCCACTAATCCAAATGCAGAGGTATGATCAACCCTTCCTTTCTCCCTTGAACCTTTGGACATGTACAGTAACCCATTTTGCATTTTATTCTGTCATCTGTGATATTGGAAATGAAATGTTGTGTCTGATCACAAACATCGAGCAGTAAGCCAAGCAGAAGATACATAAGTATCCCATGCTCCATTGCCCACAGTGATTGAACTAGCAGTATCAAAGAGTGACAGAGAAGTTTCACATACACGGACACAGTTTTAGAAAGAAAAAATAATAATAATGCCCATATTCAAAGGGTAATAGGTAGCTATTTCTTCCTGTTAAGGTCTCAAATAATATTTGGGGGGTGGGGTGAGGAGAGGAGGGACAGTGGTATTAATTAACCCTGTAAAATGTCCTATAATATTTTCAATTGCCACTAAGCTTACTTTAAGAATCTGAAAGATCTGTGGTTTCATCAGTATGTGTATCCTTTCTTTTGATACAGACTGCAACCCTCCATGCCTCAGTAGAAGGAAGCATGAAATACTACTTTCCTCACACCATGTTCTGTGATCAACCTTTTGGTGATGACTCTTTTATAATCTAGCAAGGTTGGTTCTTGAAAGGTTGGTTCTTGGAAGACAATCTAACAATGGATTGAAAGCCTTTTCACTTTGGGAGGACCTGTCACAATTTATGATGGAAGCTAGGTGGATCAGTAGATAGATTGCTGGGCTTGGAATTAGAAAGACTCATCTTCCTGAGTTGAAATTTGGCCTCAGAACTTACTAGCCGTGTTACCCTGGGCAACTCACTTAGCCTTGTTTGCTTCAGTTTCCTCATCTGTAAAATGAGTTGGAGAATGAATGTCAAACCACTCCAGTATCTTTGCCAAGAAAACCCCAAATGGAATCAGGAAGAGTTGGACAGGACTGAAAAATGATTCAAAAACTCTAGTTTATACTGTATTGTCACAGTTAAGTGATCTTCTATTAAGCAGAATATCTTTAATATTGTTTTGTTTATTTATTTATTTTATTTCCTAAGCTCTACTACACTCTGATTCTTTTTCAGTCAAGTTTTATCTAGTAGTTTTGGTAAAAGTTGGAAACAATGAACATATTGTATTTCAAAATTTATTTTTAATCAGGCAGATTGGAACTAGTCTATAATTTTTTTAACCAATAAATGTGCTTTAACTGTTGATGAGGCTTTCGGAGTTCATCACAAAGTCAATTTTTCCAAGATGTAGCTGAAGTATTATTCTTTTGATGAGAAATCTAGCAGAAAACCTGACTGCAAATCAACAATGCAAAGTTCAGTCACTTCTTTTTCTCAGACTCCAGATACTCTAGATTCAGTGAATAGCCTCCAGCATCTAGGTTTGATTCTGAAACTCACCAAGACTAAATACAAGATCAGTATTTGATCTATAAGAAGGCAGGAAGTATGAAAGTTTTAGGCATCAGAAATGTGATGAGAAGGGAGGAATTGCAAATAATATAAATTTCTTACTGGTAAGGTCATATTGTAACACTCACCTTTGCCATTTTTATTTATATATTCCTGCTACCCCTTCCTTGGATGCAGATGATGGCCATATGATGAGCTTCTCCAGGTTCCCGTAAGTCTTAAGGTGGACAGGGATCTCAGGCAAATCAAGATTCTTTCTAAAATATAGCCCTGGGTACTTAGACTGAAGACTGGAATATAACTCCAAATTACAGATTCTGAACCAACTTCTCAGAATCAATACCCTGATTCCTGCCACTACAACTCAAAGCCCCCCCCCCCTTTTTTTTTACCAAAAACAGTTGTATTTCTGTAGAACACTATTCTTTCAGCAGTGTGGGAATCAGTATTAGCAAATTTCATAGTGCCCTTCAAAGACCAATGCTATTGCCTTTGCCTCCAGCTGGAAAAATCTCACATCAAAAGATACTTAGAGAAAAATACCCCTTTTTTACTCTTCACTCTCAAAGATGTGATATCTATATCTGTCTGCACACATAAGTGCCTTATGTAAACTTTCTTAAGCATCAGAAATACTTCTCTAATAATTTGTTTTTTTTTATCATTCCTTTCTGAGACTTCCTCATATAATAGAGTAAAAAAAAAGATCTCCTTATGTGCTATCCACCTCTATAGGCAATGTGATTTGTTCCTTTCAAGTCAAAGCAACAAGAGGAAAGATGTGCCTTGTGTAGGCTAGGAGTCTAAGCCAGAAGTCCATAGGAAATTCTTATAGTAGATAACAGTGAAGAAATCATGGATCAGAGCAAAGTAAGGGATCAATATCAAGCAGCAAACAGACTAATGTTTCTGTCCTCTTAGCCAAACAACCTCCCTATAGCTGCATTTAGGTAAGCCCAATATTATGTGGGTTGGAGTAAGAGATCAACATAGAATACACTCACAGTCTGTCCAGAGAGTGGGACATGGCTGCACAAATGTGAATTCAGTCTGACTGATGACCTAAGGCAATAGCAAAAGAACTGACATCTGAATAAATCACTTAGCTTCTCTCTGCCTCAGTTAACTCAGTTGTAAAAAGGGAGATAATAATGGCACCTATCCCACAGGGCTGTTGGGAGGACCATGTGAGATGACATTTGTAAAGTGTTTAATCCAGTGCTTGGCATGTAGTAGGTACTTAATAAATGCCTGTGCCCTTCACCTTCACCACATCTAGGATGGGGGACAGTTCCCAAATGGTTAATTAAATTCCTACCATTCTTTTAAGGTTCAAATGAGATCTTACTTTTTCAAGGAGGCTTTATGCTAATTATGGAAAGAAAAAGTTCTACACAGTCAGAAGAGTGGGTTTAAATTTCAGCTTTCCTACTTTCTGGCGGTGGGAATTTAGACAAGTCACTTCATTTCATTTCAAACATCAGGGGATTACAATAGATTACCTACTAGGTCACTTCTAGCTTTAATTCTATGGTTCCATTGTCTTTTGTGACCATGTCAAAATGGAGGTAATCAGAGGGGCAGAACCAAGATGACAGAGTAAAAACAAAGACTTGCTTGAGCTATCCCTCAAACCCCTCCAAATACCTGTAAAAATGTCTCCAAACAAATTCTAGAGCAGAAGAACCCATAAAAAGGAAGTGAAACAAATTTCCAGCCCAAGATAATCTAGATGGTTGATTGGAAAGGTCTATTGCATCAGGTTGGGAGACAGCACAGTTTAGCATGGGCCATGCAGGTGAAAACCAGGTCTCAGTAAATCTGGATCAGTGGTCAGGGAATTAAATAAAGAGGAACTGTGGCAATTTCCAGACTTCTCAACACACAAACACCAAAGACAACTTAGAAGGTCAGTAAGAGAAGTCTGCTTACCCACGGTGAGAGAGGATCACAGTCTGGCCCCAGTCCCAGCACAACCCTACCCTGGCTTCTTCTTCTGGAGCTCTCAGACCACAGATGAAGAGGGAATCAAGTGGCTGATCAGAGGGGGATTGTAGGGATCTATTTGCTGGTGCTGGGGAAGGATTCTCTTGCTTTGCCCATGCTTCGATCTGGGTCACAGTTCTGGGTGGTGATCCTGGGGTGAGGAGGAGAGTTGGAGTGGTGGAGCTTATGGTAGCAGTGGACAGGGAATCATCTTCATAGGTCCAGGGCAGAAAAGAGTGCTTGTGGTCACTCATAGACCAGAGGACAGGCCAGGAAAGGAGTCAATACCTCACCCTTGATCATACCACCTTGGAAGAAATGAAAATTTACAGATCCCTAGAAGTATCTCTGAAAACAGCTACACAAAACCTTTGAAGCTTGGGACAATATATTTTCCACACTGGAAGCAGACCCCTACCTTAAAAAAGAGTTTAAGACTCAAGTAATTGGCTGGGAATATAAACAAACAGCTGAAGAAAAAAAACCCTCAGACTATAGAATCTTATTTTGGTGAAAAAGAAGATGAAAACATACAATCAGAAGAAGACAACAAAGTCAAAACTCCTGTATTCAAAGCCTCCAAGAAAAATATGAATTGGTCATAGGACATGGAAGAGCTCAGAAAGGATTTTGAGAAGCAAGTAAGAGAAGTAGGGGAAAAACTGGGAAGAGAAATAAGAGTGATGAAAGAAAGTCATGAAAAACAAGTCAACAGTTTGCTAAAGGAGAACCAAAAAATACTGAAGAAAATAAAACCTTAAAAAATAGACTAACCCAATGACAAAAGAGGTCCAAAATGTCAATGAGGAGAAGAATGTCTTAAAAGGCAGAATTGGTCAAATGGAAAAGGAAGTCCAAAAGCCCACTGAAGAAAAGACTTCCTTAAAAATTAGAATGGAGCAAATGGAAGCTAATAACTTCATTGAGAAATTAAGAGATTTTAAAGCAAAACCAAAAGAATGAAAGAAAAATAGAAGACAATGTGAAATATCTCATTGGAAAAAACAACTGACCTGGAAAATAGATCCAGGAAAGATAATTTAAAAATTATTGGACTACCTGAAAGCCATGATCAAAAAATGAAAAAGAGACTAGACATCATGTTTCAAGAAATTATCAAGGAAAACTTCTCTGATGTTCTAGAACCAGAAGGCAAAATAGAAATGAAAAGAATACACTGATCACTTCCTAAAAGGGATCCCCAAAGGAAAACTGCTAATAATATTATAGCCAAATTCCAGAGTTCTCAGGTAAAGGAGAAAATATTGCAAGCAGCCAGGAAGAAACAATCCAAGTATTGCAGAAACACAATCAGAATAACACAAGATTTAGCAGCTTCTACATTAAAGGACCAGAGGGCTTGGAATATAATATTCCAGAGGGCAAAGGAGATAGGATTACAGCCAAGAATCACCTACCCAGCAAAACTGAGTGTAATCTTTCAGGGGGAAAAAATGGATATTCGGTGAAATGGAGGACTTTCAAGCATTCTTGATGAAAAGCCTAAAGTTGAATAGAAAATTTGACTTTTAAGTACAAGACTCAAGAGAAATATGAAAGAATTGGAAATTGAGAGGATGCCCATCAATTAGGGAGTGGCTGGACAAATTGTGGTATATAAATGTAATGGAATACTATTGTGTTATAAGAAATGATGAACAGCCTAACTTCAGAAAAACCTGGAAAGACTCATATGGTCTGATGCTGAGTGAACTGAGCAGAATGAAGAGAATGTTGTACACAATAACAGCCATGTTGTGTGATGACTAATATTGATAAACTTGACCCTTCCCAGCAATACAAGGATGTAAGACATCTCCAAAGGCCTCGTTGTGGAAAATGCTATCCACATCCAAAGAAAGAACTATGGAGTTTGAATGCAGATCAAAGCACACTATTTGCTATTTTTTTCTTCTTCTGTTGAGTTTTGTTTCCTCCTTCTGGTGGTTCCTCCTATTGGCTCTAATTCTTACTTCCAACATCACTAATGTGAAAATGTATTTAATAGGAATGTATATTATAGCCTGTATCACATTGTATGCCAACTTGGGGAGGGTGGTGGGGAGGAAGGGGGAGAAAAATTTTAAACTCAAAAGCATGTGGAAGTGACTGTTCATAAATCAAAATAAATTAATAAAAAAAACACAGAAGTGGTTATAGCCAGAGAGAGAGAGAGAGAGAGAGAGAGAGAGAGAAGCATGAAAAGGTAAACAAAAAAGAGAAATCATAAGGGACTTATTAAAGTTGAACTGTTTACATTCCTACATGGAAAGATGATATTTGCAAAGTACGAGTCCTTTGTCAGTATTAGGGTAGTTGGAGGGAAAAATTATATGGATAGATAGATAGATTAATTGATAGATAGATGGCACAAGGTGAGTTGAAGATGAAAGGGTAATATCTAAAAAGTAAAATTAAGGGGTGAAAGAGGACTATACTGGAAGAAAGAAAAGGGGAGAGGTAAAATGGGGCAAATTGTCTTACATAAAACAGACAAGAAAAAGCTTTTACAGTGGAAGGGAAGTAGGAGAAGGAGAGAGGGAATGAGTGAATCTTGTCCTCATCAGATTTGGCTTAAGAAGGGAATAACATACACACTCAATTGGGTATGGAAATCTATCTTTCCCTACAGGGAAATAGGGGGAAAGGGGATAAGATGGGAGTGGATCATAGAAGGGAGGGAATATTGGGGGAGGGTGTAATCAGAAGCAAACACTTCTGAGGAGGGACAGGGTTAAAAGAGAGAATAGAATAAATGGGGGGCAGGATCTGATGAAGGGAAATAGAGTTAGTTTTTCACAACATGATTACTATGGAAGTGTTTTGCATGACTGCACATGTATAATCTGTGTCGAGTTGCTTGCTTTCTCAATAAGGGTGAATATGGAGGGAGGAAAGGAGAAAATTTGGAACCCAAAGTTTTTTTTGTTTGTTTTTGTTTTTGTTTTTTTGTTTTTTTGGGGTTTTTTTTAGGCAATTGGGGTTAAGTGACTTGCCCAAGGTCACATAGCTAGTAAATGTCAAGTGTTTGGTCTGAGGCCAAATTTGAACTCAGATCCTCCTGACTTCAGGTCCAGTGCTCTATCCACTGCACCACCTACCTGCCCCCGGAACCCAAAGTTTTAAAAAAACAAATGTTAAAAATTGTTTTCACATGCAATTGGGAAATAAAATATACAGGCAATGAGGTATAGAAATCTATCCTGCCCTACAGGAAAGTAGATGGAGAAGGGGATAAGAGAAGTGGGGGTGTGATAGAAGGGAGGGCAGATTAGGGAAAGGGGTATTCAGAATGCATGCCATCTTGGGTTGGGGGAGGGGCAAGATGCGGAGAAAATTTGGAACTCAAAATCTTATGGAAGTGAATGTTTAAAACAAAAAATAAATAAATTAACAAATGCTTAATATAAAAAATTAAATAAAAAATAAAAATAAAAAAATACAAGGAAAAAATAGAGGTAATCTCTGTCACCTCTAAACATCCATTCTCTTTTCTTCATATGACTCTTTCACTATTCATCTCGTGTGATTCTTAATTTTATCGTATATAAAATCTGAATGATATTATCTATGGTACGTAAAATCACAGGATCCATTCAAGTACTTAGCATATATCTCATTGGACTCTTGGGAAAATAAACTAAGAAAATACATGCAAACCTTAGAACAGTTTGTCAATAATTATAGTAGTCTGTCACTTAAATTTGCTAAATAAATCAGTCGTGACTCTTTTTCTTTTTCGTTAACATTACAGAAATACTAACTTGTTTTTGTGCTGCTGCATAATAAAAACAATCTATCTCAATTCACTAATGGAATAGTTTGTATCACAGCTGTATTATAATCCAAGATGTTCGATTCAAATAAACATGTTGCAACTCAGTTGGCTGAACTTGGTACAATGAAGAGATCATAGAATTTGGAATTGGGTGACCTGAGTTCGCATCACAACTACACAATTTCCTTGTGTGATCTTAAGTGAATCACTTAACTTCTCTCTTGGCCTCAGTTTACTCATTTGTAAAAGGGAAGAGTAGATAGGTGGTACAGTGGATAACATGCTGAGTCTAGAGTCAAGAAGACTAGAGTTCAAATCCAGCCTGAGACACTTGCAAGCTGTGTGACCCTGGGCAGGTCACTTAATTGTTTGCCTCAGTTTCCTCATCCATAAAGTGAGGTGGAGAATGAAATGGCAAACCACTCCAGTTTCTCTGCCAAGAAGACCCCAAATAAGGTCAGGGGGAGTTGAACATGGCTGAAATAACTCAATAACAACAATACATGACCTCTTTGAGGTTTACAAAGAGATTTATGTGTAGTGTCCAATTTGTTCTTCCAAAGTATAATTCTACCCATTTTACAATGATGAAACAGGGCTGATATCAAAACACGAGCCCAATGATTACAAATCAGAGTCTGAATTTGCATTCAGGTCTCTGCTGACTCTCAATTCAGCATTCTTTTCACTACAGGTCTAGGGTTCTGACTCAGAGTTAGGAGTTCATTTTCTCCAAGTGAAATTTGCACAAAAGTGTTATAACTCCCAAACTTGACAGACAGTGAGAGGATTGAGCAGTTGATCAGAGGGGAATTTCAGGGATCTATTTGCTGGTGCTGAGGCAGGATTCTCTTGCTTTGCCCATGTTTAGATCTGGGTCACAGTCCTGGGTAGCAATCCTGAGGTAAGAAGGAGTGCTGGCATGGCAGAAATTGTGGCAGTGGTAGACAGGGAATCTTCCTCGTAGTTCCAAAGTAGAAAAGAATGCTTGTGGTCACTCATAGACCAGACCACAGGCCAATAAAGGAGAGAACACCTCTCCTTTGATTATACCAACTTGGAGAAATTGAAAATTTACAGGTCCCTAGAAGTATCTCTGAAAACAGCTGCAAAAAGCCTTTGAAGCTTGGGACAGTACACCCTCCACACTAGAAACAGAGCCTTACCTTAGCAAAGAGTTAAAAAGTCAAGTAATTGACTGGGAACATGAGCAAACAGCTGAAAAAAACTCCTCAGACTATAGATTCTTACTTTGGTGACAAAGAAGATCAAAGCATACAATCAGAAGAAGACAACACAGTCAAAGCCCCCACATCCAAAGTCTCCAAGAAAAATATGAATTGGTCTCAGGCCATGGAAAAGCTCAAAAAAAATTTTGAAAATCAAATAAGAGAAATAGAGGAAAAATTGGGAGGAGAAATGAGAGTGATGCAAGAAACTCATAAAAAAACAAGTCAACAGCTTACTAAAGGAGACCCAAAAAATACTGAAGAAAAGAACACCTTAAAAATAGACTAACCCATAAATGGATCCAAGTAAGTGGATTAATCTGATCTAACTAAGAAAATGTACTGAGAAGAAAGGAAAGGAGGAGGCAGACAAAGATAAATTACATTACAGGAAAAGGCCCAAAAACTTATTAAAGCAGAGGGAAAGAAGGGAGGGAGGTGAGCATTGGGTGAACCTTACTCTCATCAGATTTGGCTCAAGAAGGGAATAACATAATCAGTAAGGTACTAATATTGATAGACTTAACCCTTCTCAGCAATACAAGTATCTAAGATATCTCTAAAGGCCTCATGATGGGAAATGCTATCCACATCCAAAGAAAGAACTATGGAATTTGAATGCAGAGCAAAGCATACTATTTGATGTTTTTTCTATTGTGTTTTGTTTACTCTTTCTGGTGCTTCTTCCTATTGGTTCTAATTCTTACTTACAATATCACTAATGTGAAAAAAAAAGAAATAGAGGACTTTCAAGCATTCCTGATGAAAAGACCAGAGCTGAATAGAAAATTTGACTTCCAGATACAAGACTCAAGAGAAGCATAGAAAGGTAAACATGACAGGGAAATCATAAGGGACTTAATAAGGTTAAACTATTTATATTCCTACATGGGAAGATGATGCTCATAAATGTTCATAACTCATAAGACCTTTCTCATTATTAAGGCACTTAGAAGGAATATATATAAACCAAGGGTACAGGTGTGAGTTGAATATGTGGGATGAAAGAGAGAATAGAATAAATGGGGGGCAAGAAAGGATGAAGTGACATATAGTTAGTTTTCCACAATGTGACCGGTATGGAAGTGTTTTGCATGACTACACAAGTATAACCTGTATCAAATTGCTTGCCTTCTCAAAGAGGGTGGGGAGGGAGGAAGGGAGAAAATTTGGAACTCAAACTTTTAAGAACAAATGTTAAAAAATTGTTTTCACATGCAGCTGGGAAATAAGATATACAGGCAATGCAGTATAGAAATCTATCCTGCTCTACAGGAAAATAGAAGAGGAAGGGGATAAGAGAAGGGTGGGGGGAAAGAGAAGGGAGGGGAGATTGGGGGAAAGGGTATTCAGAATGCATGCTGTCTTGAGGTTGGGGGAGGGACAAGATGGGGAGAAAATTTGGAACTCAAAACCTTGTGGAAGTGAATGTTTAAAACTAATAATAAATAAATTAATGAATCTTAAAAAAACAGAATGGAGCAAATGAAAGCTAATGTATCTATGAAAAATCAAGAAATTATAAAAACAAAACCAAAAGAATGAAAAAAATAGAAGACAAAGTAAAATATCTCCTTGGAAAAACAATTGACCTGGAAAATAGATCCAGAAGACATAATTTAAAAAATTATTTTATTACCTGAAAGTCATGATCAACAAAAGATCCTAGACAGCATCTTTCAAGAAATTTTCAGGGGCGGAGCCAAGATGGCAGAGGGAAAACAGTGACTTGCTTGAGCTCTCCCCCAAACCCCTCCAAATACCTACAAAAAATGTCTCTAAACAAATTCTAAAGAAGCAGAACCCACAAAAAAAAACAAAGTAAAGCAAATTTCCAGCCCAAGACAACCTGGAAGACTAATCGGAAAGGTATATCATACCAGGCTGGGAGAGGAGCACAGTTCAGCATGGGCATGCAGGCTGCAGCAACCCTGGAGCAGGCCTCAGAGGACTGAATCACGGGCAGCTATGGTGGTTTCCAGACTTCTTGACCCATGAACACCAAAGACAACTTAGAAGGTCAGTGGGAAAAGTCTGTTACTGCGGTGAGAGAAGAAGCTAGATCTCAGCCACCTGAGGGCAGTGGCTGGCTTTTGAGCTTCTGGTCCACAGACTGAGGGGGAATCAAGTGGCTGATCAGAGGGGGATTGCAAGGATCTCATTGCCAGGGCTAAGGCAGGAATCTCTTGCTTTGCTCAGGCTTGGATCTGGGTCACAGTTCTGAGGGGTGTTCCTGGGGTGAGGAGGAGCACTGGCATGGCAGAGTTTGTTGTGGTGGTGGAGAGGAAATGCCTCGTCTCTTATCATAGCACCTTGGAAGAACTGACACTTTTCAGGTCCCTAGAAGTATCTCTGAAAACAGCTGTACAAACCCCTGAAGCTTAGGACAGTACATTCTCCACATTGGAAACAGACTCTTACCTTAACAAAAAGTTGAAAACTCAAGTAATTAGTTGGGATCATGAGCAAGCAGAGCAAAAAGAGTCAGACTATATTATCTTACTTTGGTGACAAAGAAGATCAAAACATACAACCAGAAGAAGAAAATAAAGTCAAAGCTCCTACATCCAAAACTTCCAAGAAAAATATAAATCGGTCCCAGGCCTTGGAAGAGCTGAAAAGCCATTTTGAGAAGGAAGTAAGAGAAGTAGATGAAAAACTGGGAAAAGAAATGAAAGCGATGCAAAAAAAATCATGAAAAGCAAGTCAACAGCTTGCTAAAGGAGACCCAAAAGAAAATAACACCTTAAAAAATAGCCTAACCCAAATGACAAAAGAGGTCCAAAAAGCCAATGATGAAAAGAATGCCCTAAAGAGCAAAATTGGACAAATGGAAAAAGAAGTCCAAAAGATTACTGAAGAAAATACTTCCTTAAAAATTAGAATAGAGCAATTGGAAGCTAATGACTTTATGAGAAATCAAGACAATGTAAAACAAATCCAAAAGAATGAAAAATTAGAAAACAATGTGAAATATCTCATTGTAAAAACAACTGACCTGGAAAATAGATCCAGGAGAGAGAATTTAAAAAAATTATTGGACTATCTGAAAGCCATGATCAAAAAAAGAGCCTAGACATCATCTTTCAAGAAATTGTCCAGGAAAACTGCCCTGATATTTTAGAACCTGAGGGCAAAATAGAAATTGAAAGAATCCACCGATCTCTTCCTGAAAGAGATCCCCAAAGGAAAACTCCTATGAATATTGTAGCCAAATTCCAGAGTTCCCAGGTCAAGGAGAAAATATTACAAGCAGCCAAAAAGAAACAATTCAAGTATTGTGGAAACACAATCAGGATAACACAAGATTTAGCTGCTTCTACATTAAGGGACCACAGGGCATGGAATATAATATTCCAGAGGGCAAAGGAGATAGGATTACAACCAAGAATCACCTACCCAGCAAAACTGAGTATAATTCTTCAGGGGAAAAATGGTCATTCAGCGAAATAGAGGACTTTCAAGCATTCTTAATGAAAAGACCAGAGCTGAATAGAAGATTTAACTTTCAGATACAAGACTCAAGAGAAGCATAAAGAGGTAAACAGGAGAGAGAAACCATAGGAGACTTATTAAGGTTGAACTGTTTACATTCCTGCATGGAAAGATGATATTTGTAACTCATGAGACCTTTGTCAGTATTAGGGTAGTTGGAGGGAAAAAATTATATGTATGTATAGATAGATAGATAGATAGATAGATAGATAGATAGATAGATAGATAGAGGGCACAGGGTGAGTTGAAGATGAAGGGGTCATATCTGGAGAATAAAATTAAGGGGTGAGAGAGGATTACACTAGGAGAAGGAGAAAGGGAAAGGTAAAAACAGAGTAAATTATCTCACAAAAAAAAACCCAGAAAAGAAAAGGCTCTTACAGTGGAGGGAACCCAGGGGAAGGTGAGAAGAAAGGAGTGAATCTTATTCTCATAGGATTTGACTTAAGGAGGGAATAACATACACACTCAATTGGGTATGGAAATCTGTCTTACCCTACAGGAAAATAGGAGGGGAAGGGACAAGAGAGTAGGGGGATGATAGAGAGAGGGCAGATTGGGAAAGGGGGTAATCAGAAGCAAATACTTGTGAAGATGGACAGGGTCAAAAGAAAGAATAGAATAAATGGGGGGGTGGGATAGGATTGAGGGAAATAGAGTTAGTTTTTCACAGCATGTCTACTGTGGAAGTGTTTTATAGTACAAGTCTAGTATGGAAGTGGAACTGTACAAGTATAGCCTACATTGAGTTGCTTGCCTTTTCAATGAGGGTGGGCGGGGAGGGAGGAAGGGAGAAAATTTGGAACCCAAAGTTTAAAAAAAAACACGTTTAAAAAAATGTTTTCACATGCAACTGGGAAGTAAGAAATACAGGAAATGGAGTACAGAAATCTATCCTGCCCTACAGGAAAATAGAAGGGGAAGGGGGGGAGAGATAGCAGGGAAAGCGGACTAGGGGAAGGGGTATTCAGAATGCGTACCATCTTGGGGTGGGGGAGGGGAGAGATGGGGTGAAAATTTGGAACTCAAAATCTTGTGGAAGTAAATGTTGAAAACTAAAAATAAAAAAAAAGAAATTAAAATAAAAAAAAGAAATTATCAGGGAAAACTGCACTGAACCAGAGGGTAAAACAGAAATTGAAAGAATACACCAATCACCTCCCAAAAGATTTCCCAAAAGGAAAATTTCCAGGAATATTATAGCCAAATTCCAGGGTACCCAGGTCAAGGAGAAAATATTGCAAGCAGCCAGAAAGAAACAATTTTATTACTGTGGAAAAACAGTCAGGATAATACAGTATTTAGCAGCTTCTATACTGAGGGATCAGAGGACTTTGAATATAACATGTCAGAGGTCAAAGGAGCTAGGACTAAAACCAACAATCACTTACCCAGCAAAACTGAGCATAATCAATGAGAGGGGAAATTGACATTCAATGATGTAGAGGAATTCAATGTATTCTTGAGAAAAAAATGAGAGCTAAATGGAAAAATTGACTTTCAAATACAAGACTCAAGAGAAACATGAAAAAGTAAACAGGAAAGAAATCATAAGGGACTTATTAAAGTTGAACTGTTCACATTCCTACATGGAAAGATAGTACTTGTAACTCATGAGACCTTTCTCAGTATTAGAGTAATTAGAGTAGTTGGAGGGAACACACACACACAAACATACATACATATATACATATATATGTGTGTATATATATACACACACATATATATGTATATATATATGTATATACACAAACACACACAGAGGACATAGGGCGAATAGAATATGAAGCAAAAATATCTAGAAAGTAAAATTAAGGGATGATAGAGGGTTGTACTGGGAGGAGAAAGGGAGAGGTAGAATGGGGTAAATTGTCTCATATAAAAAAGGCAAGAAAAAACTTTTACAGTGGAGGGGAAGAGGAGGGAGGTTAGAGGGAATGAATGAATCTTACCCTCATTGGATTTGGCTTAAGGAGGGAATAATACACACTCAATTGGGTATGGAGATCTATCTTACAGGAATCTATTTCCTACAGGAAAATAGGGGGGAAGGGGATAAGAGGCAGGGCATGATAGAAAGGAGGGCACATTGGAAGAGGGGGTAATCAGAAGCAAACACTTTTGAGGAGGGACAGTGTCAAAGGAGAGAAAAGAATAAATGGGGGGCAGGATCAGATGAAGGGAAATACAGTTACTCTTTCACAACATTTCTATTATGGAAGTGTTTTGCACGATAATCTATGTATAACCTATATTGAATTGTTTGCCTTCTCAATGAAGGTGGGTGGGGAAGGAGGAAGGGAGAGAATTTGGAACCCAAAGTTTTAAAAACAAATGTTAAAAATTATTTTTACATACATTTAAATTCACTGGGAAATAAGATAGATAGGCAATGGTGTATAGAAATCTATGCTACCCTATAGGAAAATAGAAGGGGAAGAGGATAAGACAAGGGGGCTGATAGAAGGGAGGGCAGATTGGGGGAAGGGGTATTCAGAATACTCATCATCTTGGAGTGGGGGGAAGGGAGAGATGGGGGAAAAATCTGGAACTCAAAATCTTGTGGAAGTGAGTGCTGAAAATTAAAAATTAATTAATTAATTAATAAAAAAAAGCTCCCAAACTCTGGTGTTATTTTCATATGTTACTCAGTATATGCTCTACAGTCAAAAGAATGGATTTAAATCTCAGCTTTGCTACTTTCTAGGTGTGCGAATTTATTTCTCTGGCCTTCAGTTACCTCATTTGAAAATTCAGGAGGTTGAAATAGATTACCTCCTAGGTCCCTTCGAGCTTTAATTTTGATCATAGCCATAGAAATGTGACACAGCTGGACCTTCCCCTGACTGCAAAATGCCAGGCAGTGAGAAAACAGTGAATAAATAACATTATTCTTATTATGCAAGTAAGATGTGGAGGTTAAAAAAGAATCTCTCAAAGCCATTTAGGCAGTTCAGGAGGTAGAAACTTCTTCCAAACCTGTATTATTACCACAAGGTCCAAATTTTATGTGTTTTAGGCATTCTATAGTGGAGGTAGAACTCAGTTTGGAGTGAGAATGATCCAAATTCAAACCTCAGCCTTGTACTTATTACCAGTCAGACCCTGAGCAAGTCAGAACCTCTTAGGGCTCAGTTTCCTCATCTGTAAAAAATAAAGGAATGGAAATAGCTGACCTTTAGGTTTTCTTATAACTCTAAATCTATATGTTATCATCTTCTATCAATGAGTAAAATAGGGTTGATTCAGCTTCACTGAAAAGACAAGTGTGAATACAAGCTACTCTAGTAGAGCAAAAGTTCTTTGAGTATAGGGACCATGTCTTAATTATCTAGGCATTGTTAATAAATACTTGGCCCTTAATCTGAATTTGCAGGAAAATAGCTCAATAAAGAGTTGTTCAGAGATTGAAAGCCCAATGAATATTACTATAGTAATAAAAAGATGAATAAAATATAGGAAATATTAATAAAACATATTTATTTAAATATTCAAAATGGACACACCTTTTTAGTAAACGGTTTAAAATGGAACAGGTGTTGTGGAATGAAAATATTGAATGGGATCAGATTGAATTAAAGACTGATTAAATTGAATTTTTTTTCCTTTCAGGTATAAATATTATCTTAGTATTATTTTCCAAATATGAGACTTCAAAGGGCTTCAGTAGGGATAGAGAGAGATAGAGATTTAAATATCTATGAATCTGCATGCATATAAACACACATCAACATGTAAATGTCTGTTTATGTTCACGTGTATGCAGGTGTGGTTATATTTGTTTATATCTATTTTGTACATATACACATAAATATATATTCTATATTCTATATATACATACACATGTGCATATATAGGTATATACATGGGTATATGTATGTATAATGTATGTGCATACATACATTTATATATATACAAATACATGTGTACATATATATGTAGAAACATCCATATACATTTATAGAAGCAGATGTTTACTTATACCTATATAAATACATGTACGTGTTTCTATAAATTCACACACATATATATTATATATCTATATCTTATACAGAAACCCTAAGGATCTTCCTTTCCTAGGTTTTTTTTTTTTTTTTGAGGAGGCAAACTAGGCCATCTTTTGCCTCATTTCTTTTTTTTTGATTAGGCAATGGGGTTAAGTGACTTGCCCAGAGTCACACAGGTAGTAAGTGTTATGTGTCTGAGGTCAGATTTGAACTCAGGTCTTCCTGAATCAAGAGCCGGTGCTCTATCCACTATGCCACCTAGCTGCTCCCTTTTGCCTCATTTCTTACCTTGCCTTAAATCACTGAATGGGTGTTGTCTAGACAAACTGAGATTCAGAAAAGACCCCACACTGCATCTAGGGTGATCTCTAGTCATCCTGACCTATACATGCACGCACAACACCTATATACACATATATAGGTGTATGTATGTGTATGTACATGTATGTATGTAATGTATATGTATGTGTATGCATGCATGTGTTTATATACATGCAGATATACACATATATGTGTGTGTTGGGACAGATGCATTTGTATGTATGTGTATATACATATGTGTATGTATACACACAACATTATGTGTTCAATAAATGAATGTGAAGGAAGAGCAGGAGGGAGGAAAAATATCAGACAATTGGATATTTTAAAGGGCTAAGTTATAAAGGTCTAATTCTCTACTTATATCTCAGGGTTGTGAAGATCAAAGGAGATAATAATTGTAAATCACTAAGCACAGTGCTTGGCACAGAGTAAGCACTATATATAAATGTTATTTATTATTACTGTTGCTATTATTAATTATTATTTACATAAAGAGGCAGGAGATTTCAAGGAGCACCATCTCACATAAATTGGACTAACATTGCATAGTCTGACCTATGGTGGTTATATATATGTAGTGTGTGTGTGTGTGTGTGTGTGTGTGTGTGTGTGTGTACAAATAGATCAAAAGATCCATCAATAGATGGATAGATAGATAGATAGATAGATAGATAGATAGATAGATAGATAGATAGATAGATAGATAGATAGA